>NW_026267207.1:566039-604636 GCF_000697945.3 Frankliniella occidentalis | reverse complement strand
ATCTGATAGCGATAGCGTCGTCTGGCTCCCTGCATCAGCTGATTCACAACACGGAAATGTAGAAGTCGTTCGGTTTGGATTGTGTCACTCTCGTGGCCTCGTGACATAATAGTCAGAGAACACTCCTTTCCTTTTCATAAGCATTTGAAGCAAAAATGATAGGTGACACTTCTCAAAGGAATGAAGAGGAACGCAACCCTCAACATTGTTTGCCCATTGAGGTTAGAATTTTCACTTGTTAATTTACCTTCCTCTGGTAGTGTTGCTTTAATTGTTGTTGAACTCGTCATCTTAGGTCCTTATGTACATATTCCAATATTTACACTTGTCGGATTTGAAAAGTGCTCGGCTTGTCTGTCGCTCTTGGTATGAGGCCTCTCAAGATCCAAAGCTGCTGTTCAAGGAAGTTGTAAATTTCCATTGGGATGAGGATAATCAGGGAACACCTAGAACGCCCGTTCCCGATATTGTTAATAGCAACAGAGAATTCCTTCATTTTCTATTCAAGGTGAGGTTATCTCAAATATAAACTTTCGACTCTAAGTATGTTTGAAAAGATGTTAATTTTGATAAGTAATGTTAAGTACAGGAAGAAGAAGTACGATGGAACTGGCCTGGTGTATGGCATCAGTTTGCACCAAGTTTGAAATCCCTCCACATATTTAACTGTGAGCTACGTGAACGAGATTTTATCAACATTTTATCGCTTTGTCAAAGCTTAGAGACCCTTCGAATTAGTGGCTGTAGAGAATTATTAATGTAAGTGGTGTTCATAACATACACTCAAAGTAAATATTTAAACAAAAAAGTTAACCTTATTTCTCATGTGCGTTTTAAAAATGTAGGTCAGGTGGACTTTTACGTGACCAAGAGGAAATAAAACTTCTGCAAAATGTTCTCGTCAACTTGAAAGAGATTGTTGTTTCTCACAACAGTTATTTATCAGATGCTCTTCTTAATCGCTTGATTGCCATTGCTCCAAATCTGCAATCCATTTCATTGGAAGGGTGTCAAGTAAGTCATCTGATACATTTTGTTCTCAGAGTCTTGCTAGTTTTATGTTAATTGTCTATTTGGAAACATACCTGTGATTACAGATATCATTTCATTGTGGATTGTACAAGAAATTTTATCCTAATCATTCACCAGAAGGATTTAAAACCTTTGACGAAAAGAATGACTCTGAATTTAAAGTTATGGAGTCATCAAGTATTCTTACTTTCAGAAATATTCTTCATCATATTACTTCAATGTCCCTGCAGCTGCATACTCTTTCTTTCAGTCATACCCTAATTGATAGTCCAGGCCTAACTCAACTTTCCAAGGTAATTTTTAAAATTTTATTTCTGTTAAATAACTTCACAATAAAGATACAGTTCAACAAACATGACTTTGTAGGTTGCAGATTTACGCCTGAAAAACTTAATGTTAGCAGGGTGTGAGCAGCTGACAAATGTTGGTGTTGTTGCTCTCACTGAGCACCAAACAAGTCTTGTAAGCTTAGATCTTAGTTGCTGCTCCCGTGTTACTGACCCCTCATTGATTGCAATCTGCCGAAGTTTATCTGGCCTTCAAAACCTGTGCGTTCGTCGCTGTAGAGCTATCAGCAACATTGGTGTCTCAGAAATTCAAGCTTTAAAAAATCTTGTTAAATTGGACCTTTCAAACTGTGATATGGTAAATAGTAAATCCAAGGTTATGGTAGATTTATGGTGTTTGACTTGTCTTTTTTTATTACATTTATTTCCCCTTCATTGTCTTTCAGGTAACATCTGATGGAATTTTGATTGGATTGTGTAACGGAATTAATTATACTCTCCGGCAACTCTACCTTAGTGGGATAAATAACATGACTGAGGATACTGTCATGAAGCTTGCTGAATCCTTGCCTAATCTCACTCACCTAGATTTGGGGTACTGCATTACAGCTGTTACAGATGCAGCTCTGCAGGCCATATTTCAACACCAGGTTTGTTTTCTACATGCCCACAAACTTCTGAACAGAAAACAACAAATTGTTATCTTCACTTTGTTTTGTAATTTTAAATTTTAGATAATCTAAACGAGTTTATTTTCAGGTTTGGCTCCAATATTTGAAACTTTCAGGATGCAATAGAATAACTGATGTTGGACTCACTGGTATGGTAACTCATTCATCTATGGCTTCAACCCCTAATTTAACAACAATGAATCTATTAGAAGAAAGTAATTTTGCTTGTGGTGTCAAGTCAAGACTTCGCATATCATTGAAAAGTCGAGCAGAAGAGGAAATTGTGAAAGATGCAGAACGTAAGAAAGCTATTTTGCAGCTTTTTGAATACTCAATACCTTCATCAAGTAATGTAGGATACTCCTTGACACGCCTAAAAGGTACGCATTGATTAATTTTGTGTCATTCTTTTATTTACTGTCTGTTTTCTACAATATGTGTGATCTTTTACAACAGGGTTACGCAATCTGAACTTGTCAGGGTGTTCGAGGATAACTGATATCAGTTTATGCCATGCATTTAAGTTTTTAGAACTCAAGTCTTTGGATCTAACACAGTGTTGTCAGGTATCATATTGGTGTATAGGTTTCTCATTTACATTGTTTCCCCGTGTTATTTTATCACCACAGCAATTTTTAATAGAAAGTGAGTAATACCTCTTCTCTTTTACAGGTTACACAATCTGGAATAAAAGCTCTTGCTCTGAACAATCCTAGCCTTGAGACTCTGATTTTAAGTATGTGCTACAGTATTTGCAATGAAGCAGTGGAGGCAATCAGTATTAATCTGAAGCGATTGAAGCATTTGGATTTATCTGTAAGACTTCAGCCTGAAATGATAACAAAGTACACATTTTTGTTATTTTCTATGAATATGCAAATATTTTCATGTGTTGTTCAGGAATGTCAGAAGCTCACGGATGCCAGCCTGTTGGCAATTGGCACAAATTGTAAATCTCTTCGGTACCTTAATATGAGAAGATGTGATCGCCTTGCACTATGTCAAGATGGCTTACTTGATCATATCCCATCAGTAATTCTTCCTCCAGCTGCTGTAAATCCTGAAGACGACGTGTCATCACACCCACCAGTTCCCACAATACCTAAAAGGAAAAATTGATTTCTTAGTACTTCGTATTAACATTTATTCAGTCGACTAGACCAGCCTTTAGTTTGTTTCACAAAATGTGAAAGAAAGTCTTACTTTTAAAAAGTGGCATTTTTATGCTTTGCCAGAGAAAAATTATTCTACTAATTTTTCAAGAAATATGTTCAATAATAAGATAGCACTATCTTTTCTAAGCAATCCCTCATAAAAAATTTTAACCATCGTATTATGTTTTTTAGCAACATACTGTTTGTTATTATTGTTTATATATGTTGTGTAAATGCTTCTCCCAGCTTTTTTGTCTAATTCTGTATTATTATTTCATATTATAGATATGTAAAGTAAGTGTTTGTATTTTTATTGATTGTTTTGACGCTCCTATTAAAAACAAGGACCTTACGTGACATGTAAGCTGCATTTTTCCTTACTTTTAGTTGCAGATACTGAGAACAAGGCGCAACTTGATGGTTTCTCCTTGAGAAAGGGCGGCACTTTCTCAAGGTTTCCCGCATGACCGTCTCGATTTGCCACAGTTGCCGCTCGATCTCTACCACCCCCTCCTGCATCCCCCACCCCCTTCCTCCCCTTTCCGTCCTTCCTCCATCCCTTGACAGCCGACAGCCTTAGCCTTGACAGAGCCAGCAGACGACCGCTCCCTGCCTGTGCTTTCTATTTGCCCGCATTGTTCTCAATTCGTCATTATTAGTATCATTAGCCTATCATCAGTTAGTACCATACTTTTTCCGAAAGGTCTGTCAAAACGTTGCGTTTAAGGTGCCTTATAGCGTGCATTTTCTTTCTGCCATATACTGACCGATATTGCTGGAGCGACAGACTATATAAGAAGACACGGTTCTCCAGTGTCATCAATAAACTCAGGAATAAACTCCTTGAACTCTGAGAGATTCGATTCGGATTGACTTCTAACTTGAACAACATATCAGCATGGAAGCGCGACCCACACCCCATTTCAGAAACCCCTTCCCTCAAAGACCGTGGGTAACCCGCACCGGGGTGCCTCTTGCAACCCCTAGCTCTAATACGGGTCTGAAAGGTGCTATTGCAGGTTAGTTTGCAATATTGACCGATATTTGGTTGTTTCTTAACTATTTAATTAAAGTTGCTAATAAAGTCATGACTCCTTACGTACTCCAAATATTTGTCTGCTATTGGCCGTCATATGCGACGGCATTGATGGTGACAGGAACGATACATGTTTACTCTTTTACTCAGTGTAGTAATGATCTCTTGAAATTTTAAGATGCATATAGCCGTATTCTGATTTAAAATATCTTATTTTTAAAGCTACGGGAAGCATGTGCTAGACTTAAATAACTATGTAAAACATTCATTTTGCATCACGCCCTCTTATTTTTAAAAAGTAATTTAATTCATATTAGTATTAATTTGACGTTCGTTTAATATTTGTCCGATCAGGAATCAATGCAACATATATTGCTCTTACCTCCTTGATTATCATAAGATTTCTTATCCACGCTCTGCCTAATATATTCTTACCATGTCTACTATAGGAAACAGAAACCCATCCTAGTAAATGTTGCCCATTTTATCAACTTTACAGGTGGCATTACAGGTGCCTTGGAGATAACTATAACATATCCTACAGAATATGTTAAGACACAGCTTCAGCTTGATGAGAAGGGAGGTGGAAATGTTGGACGCCAGAAGCAGTATACAGGCATTGTTGATTGTGTTAAAAAAACAATTCAGTCCAAAGGTGTTTTTGGATTATACAGAGGTCTCAGTGTCTTAATTTATGGCTCCATCCCAAAGTCTGCTGTGCGGTATGCTTTGCTTGTTCACTAACTTTGTTGACCCCCTGTGAATGAAACTTAAAACCTGTTTTTCTAATCTAATTTTTCTACTGCTATTTATCTTTGAAAAATATATTTCAGATTTGGAGTATTTGAAGAACTTAAAGGAAAAATGGTTGATGGGAAAGGTAATTTAAATGCTTCAACTCGTCTTCTTTGTGGTTTGGGTGCTGGAGTGTGCGAAGCTGTTTTTGCTGTGACTCCAATGGAAACCATTAAAGTTAAATTTATTGATGACCAACGATTAGCACAACCTCGCTTTAGAGGGTTTTTTCATGGCGTCAGGACTATTGTCAAGGAGCAAGGTTCGTATCATTGTATAGTATCATTAGAGTGCTATTTTAAATCTTCAATATTTATTTTGATTCTTGAGTAGGTGTAGGAGGAGTTTATAAGGGAGTGACACCTACGATATTAAAACAGGGTACCAACCAAGCAATGCGTTTCTTCGTTGTTGACACTTTAAAAGACATATATCGAGGTGGAGATAACTCCGTAGTGGTTCCCCCACTTATCAGTGGGTTTTTTGGCGGAATTGCTGGCACTGTGTCAGTTTTTGGAAACACTCCTATTGATGTAGTTAAAACAAGAATGCAGGTGAGAATTACTTACCAGACCTTCTGCATATGCCTGGTGTAATAAGAATGAAAAATCTATTTTTATTTTTAAAATATTTGAAACTTTATTGGCAAATTTACTTTAGGGTTTGGATGCTAATAAGTATAAAAATACACTAGATTGTGCTATTCAAATTTGGAAGAATGAAGGACCAATTGCGTAAGTTCAATTCTTACACTCTGTCTAACTAGCACTATTCTGAACTTCCCTAGCTAATTATTTTGTTTGCTACATCCAGGTTCTATAAGGGTACAGTTCCTCGCCTTGGACGCGTTACATTGGACGTTGCCATCTCATTCATGATCTATGATAGTTTTATGGAGTATTTTAATAAGGTTTGGCCTTAAACCAAATGAGATTTAGTAGATGGCAGAAAGTAGAGTGATAACTAGCTTTCTGTGATAGTCTTGATAGGCAAAAATATTTTCCAAACATGATTATTTTTTTGTGAAATGAGCACCTATTTATATCAATATTGATGTCCACATGGTCTAGATAAGTTACTGTTTTATTTATTACGCAAGGTGTGTACTTCTGTTTTTATTGCTACTCGTTTTTTGTGTGTGTGTGTGTGTGTGTTGTTTTTTTTTTTAATATCACACATTCTCTTACAATCTATATTTGTTTTTGATCCTTTAAGGTCAGGATGGTTCAGGCAACTATTATTTTGTGACCAATTTTATGATTTGTGCTATAGATCTCATTGAAATCAGTCATTATTTTTTATGATATCAGAGTTTGGTATACGAGATTGCTCATGAGCACTAGATGAGACTGATTAAGTGATATCTCAGTTGCATATCGTGTTCTATTCATTCATGGAGATATCTGTATCTCATTTCATCTGTCGAATTTAGGTATATTTTTGCTAGTGACTGTCAATTTTAATAATTGTTTTTGAAATATGCATATATTTATGCAATTTTATTCCATGATGTGTGTTGTTTTTGAGCAAGGGCACACCTTCCTCAAGATGTTGTTGAGCACTCTGTGTTAATGCTTAATGCATGGCAGTAAACACTCATTTGTAGTATTGGTGATAGTGGCGTTTAGCAATAAATGTCAAGATTTTAAAAGCTGTTGAAATGCACTTTGTGATCCACATCCTTGTACGCCGGATTAATTTTTGGGTGTGCCTTTAATGTTGTCTGAATTATATTCTTTTTTTATTTAAAATTTTGTAGAACCTCTCATTGACAGATGTTCATCCTGTTTTGTGGATATCAGCTTAAGACTAACACCTCTGACATATGGTACAAAGATTTTGTTATTGTTGATATATTTTATAAGTAATTTTGATGAGTATATGTGATGTTAATGAAGCATTCCAAACTTGTGTTTAATTTTATTGGATGTAGTAATGTCGTATACATTCAAGACATGAACCAACTTTTATGTGAGATCATAAATTAACTAGTCTTGTTTTTATTGTTTTTGTTTGGAAGTGCTGAATAGTACACTGTAAATGGTAAGCGAAAGTTGGTTTAGGTGGATTTATGGTAGGAATGCTGAGAGCATAGTAGGAATGTTCCCATTGTAAATCTACCCTTAGTGAGTCTGTGAGCTTTTCTCTTGTTTTTGCTAGCTTTTGCTGATATTATAGAATACTCAGAGATTTGTTTATATGGTATGATTCCTATGGGTTTGATCTCAATGAATGTAAGTTACTGTGCATGCTGACTGTACTTGAGGCAGTAATATATATACCACATTGTAAGGTATTTGAGATACAATAAATATTCTGGACAAATTCTTGATTTTAAGGTTTTAATGAAACTGAAGTCAAAATTAAATCAATACCTCTGACGCTACCTAACTGATGACACTACCTAAACCATAATCATTAAAACAAAATAACTCTGAGGGTCTGTTGTAAAGTTTGATGTGACATCACCAATTATGCTGATAAAAGAAAGTACGGGGCTACAGTAAAGGAAAGGAAGAAGAAACACATTGGGGGAAGTATAAGTTACCACTAAGGTTAATTAGTATATTTGGTGCCTTCATAATCAACACATTCCTACAAACAGAATAATGAATTAGAAACAAACATCAGCCTTCTTTGGTAGCTACAAAAAACATTATAGATGATATTCATTGCTTTAAATAACGATGCTCAAGAACCAGTCTTGGTAGCTAGCCTTGAACAAATAAATGGCAGTGCAACTGATTAGCTCTGGATTAACCTAAAGTGTGTTAAAATTAAGATTAGCTTGTTTAGAACAGTTTTTCTTATAGTGAAGAAAGACTGATTTTAAACCAGAGAATTTCACTGCTACAGATTACCATCGACACAATGGTAGTATGCCATCTGTAGTTGAGATTCAGAAGTATTTACAGCACAAAACAGGCTTGCTGATAGCCTAGTACCCTAAGTTTGGAGAGGGATAGAATGTTTTAGTTTAACAAGTATATAGCCCACTGATCTACAAGGATTGCGGTCCTTTATTCATGCAAAGACATTTCTGAAATTTTTTAAAAAGTGAATTCAATCCTTAGGGAAATACTACAAAAGAAGTTTCCTCAGACTTTGAATTTCAACTGATGTCATCATTTACAATGAGTACTGGCCTTCATGTTGATATAAAAACACAAGAAGAGTACATGCTTTTGTACTGCAGCAAAATAGGATAATACAGCTGACAAGTTTTGCTTTTGAATGGCACAATATAAAGTTAAAAAGTCACATTAAACAAAAAATATTTCACAGTGCACAAAGTAACAGGCTTAAAAGACATTAACAATGCTACATTAAGAAGTAATGATTGTATTGAAAACATGTGAAAATACATATTAATTGTTTGTGGGCAACACAAGCCCATGTGCACACAATATGTACAAGTGATGATTTGATAGCAGTGAAGGCACATTTGATAAGACATTGAGGTTCACCTCTGTGGCCAGTTTGCTTTCATATGAGGGTTAGAAATTTGTTAGTTACCACAGAACACATTTCTCTTTCAACAAATACATAGCTCTCTGGACTCGTAGCAACACAAAAGAATCTACCAATGAAACAAACATACACTTTGAATGTAGGAATATTCAACAGGTTTCTTAGTAGCAATACAAGTTTTTATTTGGCCCACTCAGATTACCAGGTTTAGATGAAAATAAAAAGCTAGGGATCTACACGGATTTAAAAATTTACTGACGAACCAATAAGTTTCGAAACAAAGAAAAAAACTTCTGTTCGTAAGTTTTTGCAAAAAAATTGTAAAATGTACACTCCTACAATTTACCCTTGTTTTTATTCCAGAAGGCACATAATAAGTTCCCTACGTACAAATTTGTCACATAAGTTTCATCATTTTAAAGGAAAACAACAAAACTTGGTTTTAAAAATGCTCCAGACATAAACAAAGATTTCTCTTTCTGAAGCTAATACTGAGATTGTTAAATCAAGCAAAACAAAAGCATCAATCCACTGTTTTTGCACTTAATTGCAGTCTAAACTAACTTCATCAAGTTTGTTATTGCTTGTCGAGGCATTCATTAGGCCCTCTATTGTTGTACATAAAGGTGGCATTTACTTAAGGATTTTAACCAACTGGACCTCACAAATTAGGTAAAATTGAACTAAGGTCTATCCATAAAAATCAGGATTAAGCTAGGAACTTCAAACAATAAAATAACAATTTACCACATCACATAAGGGATCAACTGAAACAATCTTTGCCCAGAAAAACAAAACAATTAGTTGCTGTCGACAAAATAAAAATGGACATAAACACAGAAATGAGAGATAATATCTAAGTATTTTGGGCCATAAATACAAGTACTATTTGAGTACTCTAGAAAAGTCTTCCTTGGAGATGTGAAACTATTACCTATGTAACGGCAATTAATTCATTTCCATAAAGAAGTTAAGTTAAGAGTTCCATTTAATTGAAATGATAAATATCAATGCATCACTAAGGTGGGTAATATTATGCAGTCAAAATAGGTCACTTACTTCAATGTGAAGTTTGCATGCAGTACAAGTAATAAATTATTCCACCTAGGTGCATTTCCAGATGTTATACATGTTTTCATGTTCATAATTAAGTCACATGAAATTCAAGAAATTCTATCATTTCTGACAGCAGGGATCTACACCCCAGGGGAAAGACCAAATGAGTTCATATAAAAATGGATATTACAAAATATTACACAGCAACAAATGTGCTCTTACGTACTCAGCAAAGTAAAATATAGATAGAGAAGTTATTTAGAGATTAAAAATATCATTGTACAGTACATCATTTGTGCACCACATCCACATTCTTTCAGTACAATTTAGGTACACACAGATATATCAGCTTTCTCACAGTTCAGAAGGACATATAGTTTATTTACATGTTGGGAATGCTTTGGTTTCTTGACAAAACAAAGAAGGTGCCCTATGCAAGCACTTATAACACGGAAAACATTTTATCTAATTTCAACCCTCTTGTATCTAAAGCAAATCATGAAGCCAGCCATGGATGGTACTTTAAAGACTCTTTGCTTCTGTCACCATAATCATAAGTCACCTCGTCTCCTGGTTGGATATCCTCTTTAGCTATGAGAACTAACCGTGGTGTGTCATCTAATGTGATGGTTTTGGTCAAGAGGTTTCCATTGCGAGAGTGGTTCACTAACCGCCCCAATCGATTCGACTCTGGAGTGGCATCCACACTGCAAGTTATAAGAGAGTCAAGAAAATGTCATTATAGGTGACATCTATTACAAATGATTTTCTTGATACAATATACATACCACAGCTGCAGATTCTTATGTTTAAAGTAGTACATGTAACAACCAGTGTTTTGATCCTGTGCATAAAGTTTTTCCCTTTCTTTAGCCTCATCCATTTTAATGAGCTCACCAGCATACTCCACAACAAATTCTCCTTTAACAAAAGGCCTCACAGCAACTATGCCACGGCCTTTCCCTTCAAAGTTGTGAATCTGAAATTAACACATAAATCCACTTACAACCACTCTAGATTTTAGGATTCAATAAAAATTTCCGGATATTTCTATTTATTACCTGCAAGCCTTCCTCTTTGCACATAAGAACTGCTTCTTCTAAAGTTTTCTGTCTCTCTTCCAAGACAGTCTTTTTTGTTTTGCGAACGCTGCGTCTTACAGGAAAGAAGTCTGTCAGTTTATGTTGAGATCCATTGGTAATGGTAGTTGCTGTTGCAGAACTGGCTTTGCCTGTGTCAATAACAGTGGAAGCTTTGACTTTGGTACAACAGGTCAGTTTGGCTCCCGCTGCTGATGGTGGGGCTAGTTGGTTAGCTGTCTGATTAGGATTCAGTCTAGAGAGAGGAAGAGAGAATGAGGCACATCAAAGAATAAGTAGTAATATTGGTTAACAAGAAAAAAAAAAGGTAGGTTCAACTGAACTCACTTCCTGCGGGATTTAGTAGCTTTCTTAAGAGCCCCGTTAGCAATAGACAGCTGAGACAGAGCACTTGATGGTGACAAAAGTGGAGGTTGAGCGTCATCAAATACGATTTTATGAGGTGTTGCAGGGGATGGTGATCTCAAACTTTGTTCCAACCCATTCTCAACACGATTTGCTGTATCAGAAACTGTTGGCATGAGAGATATCAAGTAAATGGAACATACTTGAAAAAGTATACCTCCAACAGCGTATGAAGTCTGACTACAAATTTATGAGTAAACCTTACCTTGCGCAGATTTCTCATCAGAAACCACAGCATTAATAATCTGTACAGGGTCTCCATTGGAAACCAATGCAGTTTGATTTACATTTTCAGAAGTATGTTTATCTAAGACTTCTGGCTCCTCGGAGATCTCATGTTTTTCACATGTGGTCAAGCTTTTTGACTGAGGATGGAAAAAGTTGGTGATTGGAGGGCTAGCATGAGAAAGAAGGCCCTGAAATTCAATTCTTGAATCTTTGCGTTTGGGTGAATCGCTGGGTAGGTCACCTGCAGCTGGTGGGCCTTTCCAACCACCGCGTCCCTTTCTTTTCCCTGGATAAGTATAGAATTTATATGTATAAAAAATGGGAAAACATATTGGTGATAATTAGTACCAAAAAACGTGAGCATACAAGAGCATAGGTATTTAAAGGCTCTCGGAAAATCAATGGAAACATTATGTAAATGAGCACTGCAATACAATTCTTTTCAAAAAAGTACAAGTGATATAATGGCTGTAAACAGGTAGCAATAGGATTGAGAATCCGGTAAAAATAATTTGATCACACGATGAAAGCGTAAGCGAATAACCCCACATTATGTATTAAACTTTCAGATAAAAAACGCACATTAATACAAAAACACGGACGGAGAAAACAGAAGGCGCCAAACACAATCCCATAACCTCAAAAGTACAACGTCTACGAACCCTAAATTAGGATCAATTGAGAAACCCAAAGTAGTGATGGGACGATACAAGGCTGACTGATAACCTAAGGCGCGTCGATTTTCCAAGTTGACAAGGACATTAGAAAGAGAAGATGTCACTTTGCCCGATGCGTCGGTGGCTCCAAACATGACCATCAACACATGCTTCTGCACCATGAACAACTTACCCCGCATACTGGAAGCCTCACACAGCCTTCACTGGAACTTGAGTAGACTGACGGACTAAAGCCAGGGCAATTACTTTAGGTGGAGATGAGAGTGAAGCAAGAGGATAATATCACAACATGCTTGACAGGGAGGTATGTTGGAGTCTCCGCCATTGGAGGGACTGGGAAGCTTTTCACGATTTCAGAGGAAAGTGGCGGCAAGGGCAAGATATCAATGAACTGTCATTACTCCTGAGGAGCAGAACACGTTGAGCCGGTATAGAAACGGCAATTTGTCTGTCGGTCATGTGTTCATCAACTGTTGTTCACAAATTAGTAACCAAACCAAACGATAAACAAATTGGCGACAACACCAACTCTCTAGCTGTTGTGTTATTGGTTGATATGAAAACAAAAGACACCATGATTGAACAGAGAAGCAGACTACCGACGGCACGCGGTCGAATGGTTCTGCGGGTTTGAAATAATTGAAATTTAATTCGCACCAAGCCGGAGCGATCACAGACTTAATCCGGTATGAAGGCTGAAACGCAAACTTCGCTTGACATGCTTTTCTCTCTCGGCCATGTCACATTACAGCCTCAGACGCGCTGCATTTTTTGAAATAAAAATGCCGGAAAATGCCACCAGTATGTAGTAGATGCATGCGTAGTCAACGCCTTAGCTTGAAAGGAGAAGGGAGCCAAATCAAGATGGCGGGAGTGTGAAGTGCAGAAACCGAAGACATAGCCATTATTTACGCCGAAAATGCCGCGTACAAAGAGAACAGTGAGTTTGTTGTTCAAATTTATGACTGACATTGTCGAAAAGATAACCTTTGAGCTATTATCTTCCTTTTTTGGTGGCAATACCAGTGCGTTAAGGCCCTCTTTCAAGTTAGTGTGCACTGATGCTGGGGAGAGCAGAGTATTTGACGGGCTTCATATTGACGTAAACTTTGGCATGTATTTTGGAATTAAGTTTTAAACTGAGTGCGAGTGGTGGTTTTATTCCCTTTTCGTTGTAAACATTTCATTTTTTCTTCAAATGCGTCGATCTTTAAGCCATTATTTATGTTCACCGGCTCGCGCTGTCTGAAACAAAAAAAAAATCACTCCATTCACTTGTATCTTTCTGCTCCAACCATTGATATGCTTCTATTTAGATGGTGTTTTCAGAAAATAAATTTCATTTGTGGTTTTTGGAAGTCTTTGGTGAAGTTGTTGATTTAATGGTAGCCATATGTACATGGAAAATTTGTGGTATCAACTGAGAAGTGAACTTTTTTTTTTTGCTGAGAAATTTACCCTTAGTCCAAGGTTTTCTCTCTGTTTACTGTTCTTAAGAAGTTGTGTAACTCTATCTTAAGATTAAATTCTGTGTCCTCTTATTCTCTATCAGTTATTTATCTTTTTGAGTTAATCAATTATTTATCTCCAAAACTGCAGTGCTCTTTTGCTCTACTTGCATAACCTCCAACATGTATCACTGTTTTCACATTTCTTGTTTCCTTGAACATTAAGTACTGTCAGCTCAGAGTTGCCTGTCCACAGTACTGTCCACCAAATTTTATACCTAACTGGTACTCCTAGTGTGCTGCATTCCTTTCTTTGTACCGAAGAGGAGGTTGTTTTGTTTTTGTTGTTGTTTCATGAGCAGGTTAGGTGGCCTTCCTTAGTGCAAATCTATACATTTGAAGTAAATTTATTCTTTTCAAAAGATTCTTGTTCTTGTATTTTGTATCACTGAACGGCAGCTTTCCTACCTTAAACCTTTACCATTTTCCTATTAGTGAAATTTCAATTTCCTCAGCTTGTGCGTAATTTAAATTTCATTTTACTTTTAGGTTTCAAGCAAGAAAAAGGCCATTAAAGAAGAAATGAGTGACAGTCCTTCCGATTCTGATAGTGATTTTGATGAAGATGAGGATCCAGACAAAATTGAAGTTCCAGGTAGTCTACCAATCTTCATTTGTACATGTCACTGTTTTGAATTTATCTTCCTTCCAGAATCTGCAATGTTTCATTTCTTTCAGGGGGTGGAAAGGATCTTGTTACAGCAGTTACAACTGTCAGCGCCCATAAAGATGGCCCAGTTGTTGTGAAAAAGGAAGATCCCGATGTTCACATTGTGTCATCTACATCTGTTCCAAGCAATGCTATAGTGCCTAAGCTGGGATCCTCAAGCACCTTGCCAGTAGTCAAGGGTGGCACTTCTCTTTTGAAAAGTGAGAACATTTCACCATTGATGGGAAATCCAAATGAAATGAAAACAATCAAGAGAGAGGTTCCCCTCAAAATGGGTAATAAGTTAAAATTAAAACAACTCTCAGCACTTTATACCTGTAGCTTTTCTCATTCTTACTGAAATTATTTTTCTAACAAGCTTTTCAAGCATTTTACATTTTCTTGTTTGTTTCTTCATTTCATAGATTGCTTGGCTTGCATTTATATGCTTGTAATGTGAGATTTGAGTGCTTTTGTGGCCTGGATGTGGAACTTCTCTTTTATTACCCTAACTCTATTGTGTTTTTTCATTTTCAATCAATGTCTGTTACATAATATGAAATGATGTTATGATTGTTTTCTCCAGTTGAGATCATGTACTTCGACTAGCTCATCCAGTAGTAACTTAACTATTTTCAATATTTAATAAATTTGCTTCCCATGTAACTTTTGTTTAGTCTTGTCTAATCTTCTCTCATTTCAAGAGATTGAGGCTTCTTCAGTTATTTGGTTTTATTTTAGTTCTATCTTATGTACAAATTTTAATACACCTTTACTTCAACTAACACATTTTCTGCCTAATGAATGATCGTTGGTCATAGTTTTGTTTATTTGCCTGCCAGCTTCTTGGCTTTAAGTTTCAAACTATACGCTTGCCTTAGCTGTTTTCTCTACGTCTTTAATTTTTTTTTTTTTTTTTTTTAATCGAAGTTGTTTGGTGTGGGGAAATATAAGATAGCGTTTTGTATGGAAACAAACAACTATTTGTTTTGTTTTAGAAGTGTGATGTATTTTAAATCATCATTCTGTTGTTTCTTTATCACTTTAAGCTATCTTGTGTTCCTAGGAAATTTTACAAATGTTCCTGGTGCTAAAGTACCAGGTGGCCTCATCACGAAAGGTACTTCATTGGGCTTTGAAACCATGCGTTCAGGAGGACCTAACATACCCTCATTTTCACCTAATGTAATGAACAACTTTATCCCTGGAATGTTGTCTGGTGTTGCTGGCAACGCAAGTGCAAATTTAGCTGCAGGCAATATGAGTGGAATGCTCAACCATCCATTTTTGCAATGTAAGTATCATTACTGTTGTACTGGTGAAGTCCTGTAGGGTAGAATACATCTTAGAACTTCCTATAATTTTGGGATGTTGTTCTAATAAATTTATCAGGTGTTGGCTCTAAATTTTAATATCGAAACAGATTTAAGAAAGAGAAATTATACATGGTGTTTTTGTATTGCAGTTATGTACTTAGTTTTTATATTTTTGGTTGCACTCTGAAAGTCCTTTAGATTTAATCACATATTGGGTTCCTTATATTCTCAAGTTAAAATAACTACTAAAATTATGCAGGGTTGTTGCATGTATTCCAAAAATTCTTTATGTCAAAAAAGCAAATATAAATGAGGGATGGCAAGTTTAGACAAATGTTTCCTTATTATTCGTTTTTGTTTACCCACGAATGACACAGCCAAGGAAATGACTACATGAACTAAATGTAAAACATTAGTTCCCATTAAAACTTTCTTGAAATTTTAACTCCTCCAGAGACTTGTTTTTTGAACAAGAAATGATTCATTTCTAGAGAGAAAGAACATCACCTTCTGTTCCTTGGCAAAAAAGTCCTTAAAGTTGTGAAAATTTGGTAAAAGAATTGACAGGAATTTAACTGTAGCTCACTTTTTCTTTTCCTTTGTGTTACTACCTTTTTTGGCTTACGCGTTCCTAAGTAAATTAAGAAAAATGACACGGAACAAGAACTTAATTTTCCATTCCTGATTCAAAGTTGGTGTTGACTAAGTTATTGCATGTGATCCTATTTTGCAATTCGCTAATTCATTCCATAGAACAACCAATTTTTGTGGTCCAAATGTCTTTCAACCTGATAGTGTGCCTGTTTTATCCCTACTGAGTCTTATAAATTTGTCTGAACTTTATCTGCGCATGCCAGCCATGGATTTTAGTGCCTTCGCTAACATGGGTAAGATGCAATAGTTAAAGTTGTTTGGATTCTTGTTTAGTTACAGAATTCCAATGTTCTGTTTCTAATTTTGTCTCATGTTAGGGATAAAGAGATCTGGAAAATTTGGAATTGTATGAAGTTGGTTATCCGTATTGTTGTCCTGTCTTGTATATCAGCAAGATTGACCTCTACTTTTATGCATTCAAGAGTTATCTTAACATTATACTGTACTTGTTACAGCAAATATGATGGGTATGGATATGAGTAATGTTAATGCACCTTTTGCCACAATGATGGCGCACATGATGACAAATCCAAATATGTCAACAAACCCGTATATGAGTCAATTCATGGGGCCCATGATGCAAGGAAACTGGAACCCTGCTCTTCAAGGGAAAAATATGATGTGGATGAATGACCAAAAGGTAAGTTTTATTATTTTTATCTATCTATCTATCTATCTATCTATCTATCTATCTATCTATCTATCTATCTATCTATCTATCTATCTATCTATCTATCTATTATCTTTGCCACCTCCCTTCTCCCCTCCCTTATCTTTTCCAAAAGCATTACTTCAACTTGCCAGATCTGCACCCTCCCTGGAAGGTGGTGTCAATATACTCAAACCAGCGAAGCTATAGTCTACACAGACTATGGAGACAGAATGCTCCTGGGTTTGCTGTGGCCGCCCATAAGAGCCCATGCTACGCCAAGAGCATTCTTTCGCTGGTTCGAGTATTTAAACATGTCAAATCTGCTACTGGAGTGCCTCGCACCTCTTCTGACCATATAGGGTAACCTTAAAACTCACGTTGTGGAGAGATCTCTCTACACCGTGCCTTGAACTGTTGGCGCGCAAACACCCCCACCACGCCTGGCCCACGTTACGCCCCCTCCCACCCCCTAGCCGGAGCCGGCCGGCGGGGGTAGGTGGGGCTGCAGCAGCAGCGCGCGCCGGGCCGGGCGGCGGGCGGCGGGCGACGGCAGTCAGTCAGAAGGCAGGAGGCACTCGGTGCACGTCGCGTAGTGGCGACTTTCGGCGAGACAAGTTCTGACCTGCGGCGCTTTGAGCCGATCTTGGCTATTGCACCTGTTATCTTACTGGTTAAGATAAATTGTGTGTCGCGCTTAGCGTAGCCCATTTTTCGTTTAACTTCTTGTGTCCATCATCAAACCGAAAATGTTCGGTGAACACGATGAGAACTTATCGTTACCCATGAGTTTCATGTGGGACATAACCAATAGGCAACGTGTGCGACCCCCTCGTCCGTCTAAAGGAAAGAAAAAGTCGAAGAAGCGGTTACCTCAGGGTCCACCAGGATCAGTCTACTTCAATTATGTATGTTGATGTGACACCTTTCATTGTAATGCGATATCTTGGTTATTTCATCAGTGTTCCCGCCCTTTTAGTTGCATCTTCCACATTTCTTCACTAAAACATGTTCTTTTCTCGAAAGATTTTTGTTTTCGCATTATTTCCTTCGATCGTCAAATATTCCCGTCCTAGTATTTTTTATTTTATTTGTTTTACTTTAAATGAGGTATGCTGTGTTCCTTTGTGGTTATACAAAGCGATAGGGAATGCCAAAGTGTGTTCTGTGAGAATTGGTTGTAATTTTTATTCTACATGGGACTAACTTGTGCCCTCTCTTTTCAACAATTTAAGTTTGTGCCTAGTTGACTCTGATATGAAATTTTTCGACGTTCAGATGGCTGCTGGAGAAGAGGAAGAAGTTGAGGATGAAGACATGGGGGTTGCTGAAACATATGCTGATTACATGCCTACCAAATGTTAGTACTGACCATTAGAAATTAGGGAAAATGACGGCTTTCTCATCAAATAATTTCAATTTTACCTCCTTCAGTAAAATTGGGGAAGAAGCATCCGGATCCTGTTGTTGAAACTGCCTCGCTGTCAAGTGTAGAACCGGCAGATGTCTGGTACAAACTATCCTTACCAGACTCAACTGTTAAATCTGGCTCATTGTCAGCTCTTCAACTGGAAGCCATTGTGTATGCCAGCCAGCAGCATGAACATTTCTTGCCCGATGGTAACAGAGCTGGTTTTCTCATTGGTATGTTGTGGAATGTGTCAATCTAGTTTTGCATTGTGTGAGATCGCAAATTCAACCTATACTCATGGTTGTCTTTCAGGTGATGGTGCTGGTGTTGGAAAAGGCAGAACTATTGCTGGGGTGATATATGAGAACCACTTAAAGGGTCGAAAGAAAGCCATTTGGGTGTCTGTTTCTAATGATCTTAAATATGATTCTGAAAGAGATTTAAAAGACATTGGTGCTGGCCAAATTGATGTTCATCCTTTGAACAAGGTTTGCTGTTCTGTCATATGTCTATTTACATTATTCTGAACTGAAATCATCTTATTTTAATTTTAATTCATGTTGTTTCCAGTTTAAATATGCCAAGATCTCATCTAGTGTTAATGGCAACGTAAAGGAAGGTGTTATATTTTCCACCTACTCTGCACTTATTGGAGAGTCATCTCAGACTTCTGGGAAATATAAGTCAAGATTGAAGCAGCTTATTGATTGGTGTGGAGACAATTTTGATGGATGTGTATCCTTTTATGATTAACAGAAGATCTTTTTAAAATTTTATTCTCAAATCAATTATTCCTTAACTAACTGTGTAGATCATTTTTGATGAATGTCACAGGGCAAAGAATTTATGTCCAGTGGGTTCAAGTAAACCCACTAAAACTGGTCTGACAGTATTAGAAATACAGAACCAACTCCCGAAGGCCCGTGTGGTGTATGCATCTGCCACTGGTGCTTCAGAGCCTCGCAACATGGCTTACATGACACGTCTTGGTATTTGGGGCGAGGGAACTGCCTTCAAAGACTTCAATGAGTATATTAATGCTGTTGAGAAAAGGCAAGTTGTTTTCATTGTACCTTATTACACATTTCAACTTTCGCAGTAACTGCTTTGTCTTTACATCGTAAAATGTCACCTCTTCAGGGGAGTTGGAGCAATGGAAATTGTTGCCATGGATATGAAACTTCGAGGAATGTACATTGCCAGACAACTCAGTTTTCATGGTGTTTCTTTCAAAATTGAAGAGGTTCATCTATCTGATGACTTTATTAAAATTTATGATGACTCAGTGAAGCTGGTGAGTACATGTGCAAATCTTCTGTTTTGTGTTTCAATAGTTATGTAACCCACTTTTGAAATTTTCAGTGGGTCAGAGCTATGCAGAAGTTTACTGAAGCAGCTGAACTAATTGACGCAGAGAGTAGGATGAAAAAGACGATGTGGGGACAGTTTTGGTCTGCTCACCAACGATTCTTTAAGTACCTGTGTATTGCTGCCAAGGTCAAATTTGCGGTCTCTGTTGCAAGGTAAATTTGATATTTGAAGTGTTTGACTCTTAAATCACACATCTTATTTGATTTAACACTCGCCTTGTTAATTATGTGTTTCAGAGAAGCAGTCAAGTGTGGGAAATGTGTTGTGATTGGTCTTCAATCAACTGGAGAAGCCAGAACTTTAGAACAAATTGAAAGGGATGATGGAGAACTGTCTGATTTTGTCTCCACAGCAAAGTACGCCACTTTTCCATTTGATGGTAGCTTTTTCTTTTCTAGGGGTTTAAAATGTGTCTCTGACTCCATGAATTTTTACAGGGGTGTACTTCAAACCTTAGTAGAAAAACACTTCCCAGCTCCTGATCGTAGCAGAATTTTAAGGCTTTTGGGCTTGTCTCCACCTCGAAAAGACAAAAAGTCTAAAAAGTCTGATGATGATGACGAAGAAGCTGGTGGTTCCAGTGGGAAAAGAAAGCCTGGTTTGTTTTTCCTTAGTAGTTGTGATTTTGAGTGTGTAGTGTCTTACTGTGATTGAAACTGATTTGTAATGTAGTCAGGAGAGCTGCGCAGCGTGCATCAAAAAGAGTTAAAGTTGAGTCCTCAGATTCTGGGTCAGATAATGAAAGTGGATCAGACGCCGAATTTCAGTTATCAGCATCTGAATCTGCTGCAAGTGAAAGCAACTCAGAAGCAAGTGATGCTTCAAGTGATTTTAATCCATTTAATGACAGTGATTCTGATGGAGGTATTATACTTGTTTGTACATGTGAGTGTGCTGAGGTGTTTTTTTTGTTTTAACATTTTTGTTAATATTTAGATCCATGGGTTGGTGGACGGGGTAAAAAAAAGGGACGAAAGGGTAAAGCTGCAGCCAAAAAACCTTCGTCAACGCAAGACAAAATAAGTTTGCTTATTGAACAAAAATCATCAGCTCACAAAAAGGTATAACAGTGTCCATCCCTTGCTAGACTTATCAATAATGAAATCTTTAATACATTAATTTATTACATGTCTTAACCAATTTGTGTTTATATCTTTAGGCCAAGCGTGAAGAGGGAAACAAAAATGGTAACTCACTTGGTGCCGGGCTTCCCCCTCCTCCCAGAGATGCTATTGAACATGCCTGCAACATGAAGGAAGAGCTACTGGCTGACATTGAGGAGTTAGGTGACCGTCTACCTCCGAACACCTTAGATCAACTGATTGATGAGCTTGGCGGTCCTGAAAATGTTGCAGAAGTAAGCCTACTGCTGCCCTACTATATAAGAAGGCTAGAATTATGGTTCTCTTGTTTTACATTGATTTTTTTGCACAGATGACTGGTAGGAAAGGACGTGTTGTCCAAACAGATGGAGGAATACAGTATGAATCTCGATCAGAGGTTGATGTTCCTCTTGAAACTTTAAATCTCACTGAAAAACAGAGATTTATGGATGGAGAGAAAGATGTTGCCATTATATCTGAAGCTGCGAGCAGTGGTATTTCATTACAGAGTGACAGGAGAGCTCGTAATCAGAGGAGACGGGTTCACATTACCCTAGAGTTACCATGGAGTGCTGATAGAGCTATTCAGCAGTTTGGTAAGCTATGTGATAAGTGATTAGCCTATTTTCCATTCAGTTTTAGAGCTGCGTCAGTATTCATGTTTGTTCTTCTTTAGGACGCACTCACCGAAGTAATCAAGTCAATGCTCCAGAATATTTATTCCTTATATCTGATTTGGCTGGTGAAAGAAGATTTGCTTCTATTGTTGCCAAGCGCTTGGAAAGTCTGGTAAGATGTGTGTTAACTTGTTTTTGCCTGTAGGTAATTAGACCCTATCTTCATTACATACTTTTTGTTCATTCAGGGTGCATTGACTCATGGAGACAGAAGAGCTACTGAAACTCGTGATCTCTCCCGATTCAATATTGACAACAAGTATGGTAGACAAGCTCTGGAGGCCACTATGAAAGCCATCATGGGTTATGAGCAGCCTCGTGTTCCCCCTCCTCAAGATTACAAAGGAGATTTCTTCAAAGATGTTGCCGATGCATTAGTTGGTGTGGGGCTGATCACAAACAGTGAAAATATGCCTGGAATTCTCATGTTGGACAAAGACTACAATAACATGAGTAAATTCCTCAATAGGTAAGTAGGTTGCCTTTTTCTCTTATACTATTATTTCCCTAACTATTTTTCATGTCAAATGTTCTTTCTAGAATCCTAGGAATGCCAGTAGACTTGCAAAATAGACTGTTCAAGTATTTTACTGACACACTTCAAGCCATTATTAGCGATGCTAAGAAAACAGGTCGCTTTGATCTGGGTATTCTTGACCTTGGTGCATCTGGTGAAAATGTCAAGAGAATTAAGGTGTATACGTTCCTACGCAAGCATGCAACTGGTACTGCGGCTACACAACTCCATATTGTTCATGTTGAAAGAGGCATGTCTTGGTCTGACGTCACGGAAAAGTACCAAGAACTGGTTGGAGCGAAAGAAGGCTTTTACCTTTCTCACCAAGTATGCAAAGTTTTGCTTCACTCTTCTTTTCAATGCTATGTAAATGCTTTCTCTTATTTATGTTCTTTCCTTTGCCTAAATAGATCCGCAATTCAAAACAAACAGCCATTTTAGCTGTTGCAGTAGAGTCAAACCCCAATAACAAGAAAAAGGGAACCAAAGAAAAAGACACTCTGTATGCTGTCTATAGACCAAACACCGGTCTTCAATTGAAGCAAGAAACACTTGGAGAGCTTGAGAAGAAGTATAAGAAAGTCTCCAAGGATGAGGCAGAGCCACATTGGACTCAGCAGTATGACTCTTCTGAGAAAACCTGCTCACATGCTTACTGGTGTGTTTTAATGAAGTACTGTCAAATTTTTTATCTGATCATGGTAACCAAGTACTAATGGCATGATCTATTTTTGTCTCCCTTCAGGCGAGGAAATTGTAAGAATGTTGCCTTGGGCATGGATTGTGAAATTGGACTACGGCGTCGAACTTACAATGTCTTGGCTGGGTGTGTGCTTAGTGTGTGGACCAAAGTAGAAGATCTCCTCAACAGTAGAACTGGACATAACAGTAAAATGCAGGTTGTGCGCATGCGCGCCAGTGATGGGCTGAAAATTGTTGGTAAGAACATTTTTACCTTAATTTTGAATTGAATTATTTTATTTTATTCTTTATTTTTTAACCAGTGTACACAACTTTTATTTGGTGCTTTTGTCTTCTAGGAACATTAATTCCAAATAGCTGCGTTGAAGATCTGATAGAAGCTCTACAAGAGGACTCAGAAAAAATGGAAGAAGAGAAATTTTGAGGCTGATAAAAGAAATAAGTTATTGACGTGAGTTGGTTGGAGTGTTGCTTTGTAGTGACTCAATGTCTAACTTTTCGAAATCCTTCCTTATTGTTCTGGTTTTATTCCAGGTAGAGCTGGACCAAATTCTATCTGTTTTGAATATCAAAGAGCCCACAGTGTGATACAGGCAAATTGTAAATTTTATCTCAATTTTTTCTGATGGAGCCCATTAGTTTTATTTTCTCTTGCCGGTGTTTTCTTTTTCTTTCAAATGTTAGTTGATGCTTCTCATCTAATTTATTTGGCACGATATCACTAGGTAACTTCATGTGTAGGCTATGTGACTTTGTGATTATGGCATTGGCTTTATTATTAGTTCTGTGGCTTTCTGTCCTGATGGCAGTTATCATCGCAATTTATTCCTAAACTCTGTTTGTTTGTTTTTTGCATCGTACTCATTTCTCTACTCCATTTCTTTTTTCACATTTCAATATAACTTTTAACAATATTTTGTTACTGGTCTTTCTGTAGTGCCCTGGCTAGTTCAGCATTTAAAGCAAGTTCTGCTCCCTCATTTAGGACATGCAACTATGCCTCAAGTTATGATAAGTTATTACTGTAAGCTTTGGTGTGTTGGAGAAAATTAATGTGTGTAGATGTAGAATTTTCTAATGTTAACCATGAATTAAGTGATAAATATGCTATATGTTCGATAGTTGTGTGAAAATTTAACTTCAATGATGATTCTATCTGTGTAGGAGTGGAATCCTGGATGGAAATCAATTTTGTTTGTTTGCTGTCAAATTCGGAATTGGGAGTTCCCACCTCTACCATCTGACTTTTGAACTAGCCTTTTTTTTCTAAAGGTAGAAAGCGATGAGTGTAATGTTATGTCTCACCATTGCTGAGAATTGAATTGGAAGAATTTTTAATTTATAACTCATTTGTTTCAGTAATTAAAAATGGGGGAGGGAGGGGGGCTTTTCTTCTTGTTTCTCACGTGTAGTTTTGAAACAAAATTCATAGGAGTAGTTAACCTCATTTCCTATGACTGTCTTTTTTGCACTCAGATGGTATGAGCAGGTTCGTCTCAAGTATTTCCTACTGTGTTACTTTTATAATTTTTCATCTTTTGGATACCTAAGTTGATTTTCTTAATTCATAACATCATTTATCTGGAGTAATGGAGAAATTAAATGATTTACTTGAGTGTGAATTGTTTACATGTGATGGGTGGACATTGGAACTGTCCTTTTAGAACATTGTGATATGGGCATTTTTGTAGACAACCTAGCTCCTACTCCTCATTAAGTATGTTTTGGCTAGCTAGTATGTTGATATTATTTATTGAATGTCCTCAAGGCATTTTATTATTTCAATTGACAAATGTCTCTTACAGTATATGCTCTTTTTTCATTGTTCATTGCCATTACATAAAACCCTCAGCTGTCATAGTACCTTCTTCATTTAGACACGTTTTTTCTCCCTCATGTTTGATCTGTTTCTTTAAGCGCCATATCTCCAGGTTTTGGAATATGAGTTTGAAGGAAGTGCTCTTAGGTCACTTTCCTTCCTTAATTTCAATTGTAGTTGTCTGGAGCTGAGCACAAAACTTTTGATCTGTGAGTTATTGTAGTGAATCTACATTGGTGCTATCATATTAGAATATGTATTGTTCTACTATTCCACGCCCATTGTGAGGCTGACTGTCACAGAAGTGACAGATCCACTGGTCCTTTTATCCTCTGAATTGTAACCCAGGTGTTGTCCTATTCATGTATTATTCTGTGCTTTATATTTGGTTTAAGCATTACACTAGCTTGTGTTACCAAAACCTTGCACATCTTATTTCCATTATATTTTTAATATTTTTCTTCTCTCTACCTTTTAACGGAACAAGATCCTAAGCTTATAATAATTTGATGTGGATGTTTTAATGTCGAGCCAATTTTTGGATGTTAAGAAAGGAATGTATATGAAGAAAGTTATACTAAACTATCCATACATTCCTCTGTATTAACTAGCTGCAATTTGTTTCTATTCAGATTCTGAGATGGACTTTGCTGTATGAGGTATTAAATCATTGATACATCAAGATCTAGAAAATATAGACTAGTGTTTATGGTAATTTATATCTTTACTTAGTAATGCTTAAACCAGTCCTTCCTCCATCTTCAGTAGCCTTCAACTTATATAAAGTTATTATTCCAGTAAAAATATTGGTAAATAGAACTCAGTGAATCTAATTCAAATAAATGAAGAATGTCACTTTGTTTCCTCTTTCCTTAAACAGCAATTCCCTTAATCTCATCAGATCATCACTTCTGTTGCCTCAATGGTAACCTCTTCCATAACCATGTGCTACTATTTTAAGTACTGTATTTCTCTTCATATCGAATTTTCGACACTGACAGCTGGAATGTCTTTTAATGATTCACATGAAGATGCATCCTAGCAAAGAGTTCACGTTAAAGTGTAATGTATAACAAAGTTAACATAGACATGGAAAATAAACAGCTTTAGAACTGGATGGTATGTCTTGAGTTATTAATATTTGAGCTCAAGAGACAATTGCATCAGACAACTATGTAATATTGTATGCAAAACACCTTTATTTATATATTTACACGTGCACTATAAATTTAAACCAAGGAATAGTTAAGTTACACTACTCATTCGGAATTTACATATATACAAAATAAGTTACGAAATGTAAAAGGGGTCGATTTGAGGGATACCTAGAAATACAACAGAAAATCTTCTTATAAATGCTGCACTGTTGGGGGAAAAAAATGCTTTTCCCATTTGCTTTACTCTCAAGAAATCTTGCTAAATTTTCGGATGGAGTATATATTTTAACAAGTAGAAACTTGGTGCAATTAACGTTAGAGCACGGGAATTTTTTAACTACAATTATTGGTGCACCCGATGGCTAGTTAACGCCGTGCACTTTTTATACGACCTAGTATTGTGCCAGGGAGTCGTACAGGCGAAGTTAACTAATGTTTGGCTTAAGAATCACACGGCTCTTTATGGTCGAAAATGCAACTCCCGAGCACCCTTCACGATACACTACAACCGTAAGACATGCAGAGTAGGAACCACCTACATGGTATGGTAATTTATATCAATTTTTCCTGGCCTTTAATCTAGTTCGCCCTAGAACTAGGAACCAACTTGAGTTCTTATTGACATAAGACTAGAATAAAAATAGGAATTTATTTGAGGACAATGTTCACTTTGGAATCAACATATGAAGAAGTTTCCAGCATATTCATTACAAAAAGAAAGAAAACCGTATTGGCACAACTCAGTTTTCAAATTCAAACAAAGAACTATTCAAACTGCACGATAATCAGGATTTCCAGGGTACAATGCATAATTGAAAAAGCCTTAAATCAGAAATCTGTTTGTTCTAAATAGTTTTACTTCAAAAGTAGGTTCATTGAATTCCTAATTATTAACCACACTCCCCCTTCGGTCCAATCAATCAATCAATTAATAGAATACAAACTAAATTAACATAAAAAACATCAAAATACACAATTTATGCCTTGATGATGAACATGTCCGACCAGCAAAAGTAATGAATTCCCAACCCCTTGCAAAGACTCACAAAGCCACCTACAAACTTTACAATGGAAAAAATATGCAAGGGCATGGCCTTCAGGTATTAACAAATTTACATGATGGACGATACAGATTGAAGAATCAGACTTAATGTATGAAAGGACATAATTATGTATGTACAACCTGATTGGTCAGTGGTGTAGACATTATGTTATTGAAGACTAGTTTATCAGACCGTGGCACAATTTCAAAGCTGACATGTTGGTAGGTTAAAAATTAATACATATCATAAATGTCTAGGCTTTAGTAAACCACAAATCACAAATATTTCTAAGTTTTGAAAGTCACAGAAGACATTGGTCTATTAAAATTTATTTACTTTTTAGGATAATGTGTAGCCATTGTTATAATTACACATTCTGTCTAACATGAAAAAAGGCATTCTCTTAGCATCATGAAAATGTTGAGTCCCATGTGACCATCGGTATGTTCATGTTTGTCTGCAAATGTGATCTGTATGATCTGCGGGACTCTAGAGATAATAATAATTATTCCTTACCATTCTGACTGGAAACAAAAGCTTCCCCAACCGTCTCCTTTTCTTCCCCATCTTCCTCTTCTTCCTCCTCTTCCTCTTCCTCCTCCTCCTCCTCCTCCTCCTCCTCCTCCTCTTCTTCTTCTTCCTCCTCCATCTCCTCTTCTTCATTAATTTCGCCCTCATTATCATATTCTACATCATGGTCCACATTGACATTTTCTCTTGCTTCCAATGTTTTTGGGTTTGCAACATTTTTATTAATGGTATCTTCAGCACCCCCCTCTTCCTCTTCCTCTTCTTCTTCCTCTTCCTCTTCCTCCTCCTCTTCTACCTCTTCCTCCTCAACTTCTTCATCCTCATACTCATCATCAATTTCCTCTTCTTCGTCTACCTCACCGACTTCCACTTCCTCTTCATCATCATCATGAAAGCTCTTAACTGTGTCTGCAGAAATCACATGGGCTTTGTCAGCAAATATAACTTTTGATTGAGTTGTCTTCACTTCTACCTCATTATCTGTGAGATCAGAGTTTGAAGCCATGGACAATTTGACTTCCTCAACTTTCTCATGAACTGCTTTCCGAATTTTCTCACTTTCTTTAAGAGCATCACGAATATCACTTTCAACATCATTCTCATCACTGCATCCTTCATCTTCTTCCTCCTCATCCACCATCCCAATCTCTTCCTCTTCTTCATAACCTGAGTACTGTTTAGCTAGAAGCTCTTGCTGAACACATCCAATGGCTTCTTCAATAATGTTGTCAATTTCACTCAGAAGATAATTTTGATCCAAAGTTTTGAGCTTTTCAAGTCTTTCCATGTCAATAGGCAGAACATGTTTCTCAAGTTGAGCTTGCTGTTCAGATATTGATTGGTTCTCAAGAGACTGTGAAACTTTTCTCCCATCAAAACTAACAGGTTCAGAATTGTATGTAACATTTCCTACTTCACAGCCTTCATCACTCTTTTCACCCCAAAAAGCAAAAGATAATTTTTTCTTCTTGTTAGTTGGAAGTTCTGGCTGTGTTTGGTTGGAAAGAGAGAAATTTTGGATGCTGTCTTGTGTGAGGCCCACTTGTCCTGCACTTTCATTTCTGCTCGCAACCTCATCTTCTACCACCTGTGAAAATGCAAACAGAAAATTACCACACCCTGAAACTTTCTAACAATACCAAGAAATAATAATAATTTTTTTAAAAATCTTTTATAAATAATTGTTGTAACTTTTTTTACTTCCTAATCAATTTAAGTCCAAGGTTGGCTAACATTTAGGATCATAATAATAAATTGAGACATTTTATAAATTTAGTCAAATGTTCAGAGCTTAACAAAAGGAAATGCCCATACTTAAGCTAGTATGGTAAAAATAGTGCAACCATTCACGGTTGAACTTTATTCACAAAGACAAAAAGATGACGTGTAAAAATTATGTACCATTCTTGGAGATAGCCCGCTTCCTGCATTTGTTTTGTTTGGGTGAAGGTTTGACTGGTTTGCCTGACAAATCTTGAGGAGGAGCAAAATGCTGTTGTTTTATATTAGAGTGTTCCTTATCCTTTGTGTCAGTGAGGAGTCCAACAACATTCACATTCAGACTGACAGAGTAATCAAAGTTTTCAAATGACTCAGAGTCCTCAAATTGGTCTGAAAGTTCTGATTGATCAGTGAGTTCTGCTTGAGTTGGGTTAGTAGAATTCCAAAGCTGCATAACTGTAAAAAGCAAAGTTAGAAAATGTTAGGAGACAAATGCATGCAGGCATACGGATTTGAGTATATATTAGGATCCATGCAAGATACTGAACAAACAACACAGCTAAATCTTAACATACAACTTAATATTATATTATATTATTTTGTTAACTAGCAAATATAGGTCTGAGAGGCTATGGAAAAGTTAAGAAAGCAATTTTTCAACCAATCTCTTAACAAGTCCATATCAAAATAAACAAGGGGATCTCTAAATAAGAATTTGAAACCACTATCTTTACACGTAGTTGGTAAGAAATAAAAGACAAACCAATGGCATGTATAATGAAAAATGTTGCTAATTTTGGTCTCTATCAGATTCCAAGATTTTTACCATCATGTAGTACCTCTACCCACTACCTTCTCAATCACATATGAGGCAAGGATCCGGCAAATATGGCACTTCAATCATAATTTTTGGGACAAATGAAATATGCACTGTGGGAATTGATTTTCAGTTACTCCACAGCATGACATGCATAAAATCCCACAAGAACAATTCAGTTTGTTACACAAATTTACATTATTTTTTTTTAAACGAAAGGTAAAACACAAGCAGTAAAGCTGGAATTGAGCTTCTGAAGCTAATGTGGGTTAGTGAAAATTAAAATATCTGAATGACATATAAGTCAAGAATGCAAAGCCCTACTTTCTGTTTAGCATATTGCAATGTAATGAGATACATTTTGTTTTTTAATGTAACGTTTAAGTACCATATTTCCCTAATTGACAAAATGTGCTGGGTAAATAAATACATGTTAAAAAAAGTCATTCATTTTCTCATTTTTATATTTATAGCATAGTAATAGAACACATGATGGTTGAAAGTTATTTACGAATTAGCACTCTATTGTCAGGAGAGTACAAACCAATTTTTTGAGCTGATATTTTATGATATTGATGACATTTTTTTTTTCGAATTTCATCCATCAATATTTTAAAAGGTGAGGAGCGTTAAGCTAGTTCAAGAAAATGATTTCCTTTGGTACATCATTGATGGACTCACAATTGCTACCTTAAGGTAATATGTCCACTCTGTCCTTCAACCAGCTTTTGTGTAATGCCATACTCACCCTTCTGCTCCAAGCCATTGGAGTCACGTGTATCTTCTTGCTCACTTTCTTGCCCACTGTCTCGCCCTGTGTGACTTTCATCATCGGAACCATGAGCCAAGGGATCAGGAATCAGCGATAATGTCATCTTGCCACTGAGAATAACTGGAGGATCGTTGCTGTTTTCCAGTTCCATTTCTCCTGGTGCTGCCTGTTTGTTGCAATCATATTGCAGGGGACTTACTATTAGCTACTTAACTGCTTGCAAATTAATGAGCTACGAGGATTAAGAATGCTGGTTGTTGTCTAGGTCTAAGGACTCTTTAGATATTAATACATTACATTTATTTTTATAATTTTAAGATGAGAAATTCCTTTTAGATTATCATTTCCGAAAATGCCATGGATCTGTTAAATAGGCTTCTTCAAGCAGGGTTATGGAAGTTACAAGAAACTCACAGAACTCATGTTATCATGATCAATCATTTCACACCACCACTAAAAGCCAAGTATGTGATGGTTTGATAGCAAAATGGAATTTTTTAACAGTTGCATGTGCACACATTCCAGCATTTCATGGAAAAGAATGGCTAACATATGAAGCACACTATTTGATGAACAATTTACACTGACAAATATTTATTTCTACACACAGCCAAAAATATGAAAAAATGCTGAACTTTTGAAGAAAGGATGAGAATGGTTACTGATCTGACCTCCATATGATAAACCAGCATATTCAGAGATGCACCGTATGACATGCCTGCTTCTTAGATGGTAATTTGGTTTAAGTACCTTGTGTGCCTCTGTTTCCGATTCCGCAACAAGAAGTTGAGCTTGGGATGGTAGAGCACCTTCTAAATAGATCTCCTGAGCATCCTGTGGTAATGGGATTGTAGCTGCCTCTCGTTCAAGTGGCGTAGGTGGGCGACTAGGAGGGCGGCTTCGTGGCATAGTGGGTGTTGAGGGGCGGCTTCCAGTCCATGGTTTACCACCTTCACAACTAGCAGTTGTTTCCATATTGACAACCTAGGAATTAAAGACATTTAGAGGACATGTCATAATGACTAAGTAGAAACTTATTCCACAGTACAACATGAAAAGTACTCACCTTCACGCTAGTTCCTTCCTGCTCCCCTTCACCCTCTTTCTTTGGTTCCGCCTGTAGTCCATTTTCTCCCTTTAAAAAAAGTAGACATGGATTAAGAACATATGAATAAGGAAAAAGAAAATATTTCATTAAACATTGAAGATTTGTATAAATGTTTCTTTCTATTTTAAAATAATATAAAGAAAATTTATGATGTTTGAAGTTAGAGTAGTTACAAGAAAAAGTTAAAATAAACAAAAAATTACCACTAAGGAAAATAAAAATAAAAATTAATATTGCTACAAATAAATTACAAAACATAAGCAACTGGGAAACTTCAATGAAAGAAGCAATCCTATTATAGCACAGCAACTCAGCATGAACCTAGGTTAAGATATCATGCAGGATTAACATTTTACCAACCAACACTAATCAAGACAGGATTCAGAGAGAAAAAGCTTTCGAGATTGGATGTAACACCTTCATTCGGAAATCTTCACCAAGACTGTTGCTATGATGTAAGTAGCCCAAACTCTGCAAAATAGCTAGCAAAGTGAAACCACCATTGGTTTTATACTGTAGAGCTGAATAGCAAACTTTAAAGGTAGATTTGTAGGTAGGTGCTTAAAGAATTTGTTCAAAAATGTTACAGTTCCTAAAGTTCATAATATATATCATGAAAAAAATGATCAAACTTGTTATTAAGCAAAAAGGATATAGAAAGAACAGTAAAGGAAAACAAGCCATGCTCTATTGTGGAAATAGACAAATACACACTAATATCGGGCTAGTTGCATGGTATGAAGCATCCTACAACCTAAAATGGTTAACTGCGTAAATGATAAAAAAAATTTCTTGATCATAGAGGCAGAGGCTCAGTTCTCAATAGAAACCATTTGTAGGGGCCTACTCCAAGAATCTGATAAACAATGTTATTATTCAACTTACATCAATCGTAAAACAAAAATCACATAAATTAGACATGTTACATGTTTAAGTATTGCAAGATAGAAAGTAAGGTCAAAGCATAAGTGATTGATTGACTGAAACTACTACTTGGCAAAGCTACACTGGAAAGCAACCATAAGGAAGCAAGACAAACTTAGTCAAATATTTTAGGAGCTATTAGAACCAGATATAAAATTGAGTGCTTTGCTGACCACAACATAGCTCCCAGATGCTTTAGTTCATACAAGTCAATTAAAAATGGCTTGGGATATTGCGGCAATGCCAATTTATCTGAACTATTGATGAAAAAGAGTTTTCACAATTTATATAAAGTCAACAAATTTACAAAAATCTGAGAGGGTAACTCAAAAATCAAGTAAAATTTGGGATGGGAAATTCATTTTAAATTTAAAGGTTTCCCATGTATCATGTTGGTAGGTATGCTGCACTTGAAATATGCACTCTTGTATGACTCCCATATTTTGCAAGCATGCAAAACGGAAAACAATGAAAAAACAGTAAACTGTAAGCAAGATGTAGCGTGGCACACCACGGTACCTTTCCGCTTAGCTGATCAGCCTGCTTGGCAACATTCTCCCTTTGTCGGTCCACTTCTGCTAACAACCCTGAGATTGCTGTTTCAACTAAGTGGCACAGAGAAATAGTTGCTGTTGGTTAAAGTTATTCAGAAAAATTTTCAAGGCAAGACATTGACAAACATCGTTAACAGACAGGCACCTCAATAATCTGGGAAAGTTTGAGCCAAGAAAGCAGGAGAGCACACATTGCATCTCCAGAGCTAAGGAAATTTCATTTCTAGAAATTAATTGGGTAAGACTATATGTACTATAAAACTAAATCTTTTCTCATGTGCCACTCATTAGAAAATGGAAAATGAACACGTATTTTCCATTCTCTGTAATTTAATAAAGAAACTGGGATGGGACCATACTCTACACAGTCTGGCAAGTGCATATTCGGCTTACTGCACTGGAAACATGCAAAGAAGCTTTGCTCACAACCATGAAACTAGCAACCGAATTATAGGAGTAAAAAATAAAGTCAAACAAAACATGGAAAAAAAAGAAACATTTTAGAAATATCAGAGTCGGAGCTGGATCTATGTCCGACCTGTGCAGCAAATTCAGATTTGAAGGGGACCATGCCGACTCTTTTTACAATGCGCTCCATGGCAGCCTCAGTTTCTTGAAGTCTTCTTCGAAGCATAAGCATTTCAATCTCTCCTGGAAAGTTTCATCTTATACATTAGTAGGTCTACAATGGCAGTCAGGTGCCAATTGAAGTCCCACATTAATAGATGACTAAAATCAATCTTCCTACTACAGATAAAAAAAACTGTTAAATAGTAACTAATGATTAAGCAGCTTGCTAAACAAGTTTCAAATAATTTTCCAATTTAATATTTTATGAAATAGGACATTAATGAGTATTCGATCACTTGAAAATGATATATGATTGACTGAGAAATAATACAACAGCATTATCAGATAACTCTTGACACGGACATGAAAACAGCTGAACATTGAGGCTGTAAGAGTAAAATTAAATACTTACTTGTGTCTCTTTCTTTCCAGTCTGACAGATTGCAAGCACAAACAGGAGTAGAACTTATAAAGAAACTAAAAATTATTATGAAAAAACATAAGTTTTAAAGTGTGTTACTTACCTAACTTTGTAGGCTGATCATAACGGTGTTTGTTGGTCCCATTCTGTCCTCCGTGTTGATCAGCAAAAACATAGTGTCGGAAGTTGGGGTCTGATTGGAAGTTGTTCACACTCTCAGCCTCAGTGTTCCTCCTCGTTAAGAGCTATATTTTTAATTTTAAAATATTGTGTACTTTTAGTTTACATAAAGAGATTATTTTTTATGGTTTTCATTTAAGGTAGTTCTTTGATACCTTCATCATTGTGTAAACAAAGATCATTACGATGCCAATAGTGTACAAAGGCATCAAAATGCCAAGAGCTCCTTGAGTTGCTTTGGGTGCTGGAACAACATGTCCTGCTCCTCCCATAGGTGGACGCATCCCTGGAATGGGTCCTGGCTGAAAAAAATATTAACAGATTAAACAGCCAACTTTTACATGATGTATGGCAGCTACACAAACATTTTTAAATTTATTCTTTGTATTTTCAGAGAAAAGGGGAGAAAATTTCTAAATAAATGATAAAGTGCAGGAAAGCAAATAGATATAAGCATGTTTGCAACTCATGTTATTCATGGTCACAGCCGCATGTTTGAAGGCCACAATACTGTACACCTAAGCTGAGCTAGACTTGGAACACAGCCAAACTCATTATAGCCCAACTCAGAACTTGAAAATAGCCTCAGAGCCCTGGCTCATTGGCATCTATAAATTATACCGTCGAGAGATTTTGCAATGTACATTAATAATCAATAATTTATATGACTAGTATCCATTTAGAGTGATTAAAACCTACTTTGAGTCCAATCCAAAAATTCTAAATTTCTTTGATTTTAAGTGGGATTTTTATGAAGAGACTGCTTGGATCAGTTTGATACTAAACGTACCCTGCCTTCAAGAATCCTTGGAACAACATTGGATTGGGGTATGGCTCTTCCACGTTCTCTTAGAGCTGCATGCACTAGATCTGGGCGCATGTGAGGAGGACGTTCTTGCCTCAAGTTTTCTGGGGGAAAAAACGCACATTATTGTAATTAAGGGCAGTTACAATTTCACACACACATACATATACACACAATCACTGATGAAGAAAGCCAGAAAGGATAAGTGCAGACTGCCAAGTTAAAATTCTAAAAGGTTAAATGCAGAGAAAAAAATCCCCCAAAATCACGCAAAAAACAGTTGTTTTTTTCACACGCACTGAAAAACATCTTGCAAATCATTGAAATCAAAAATTTTCTAAATAAAAACGTTAATTGTAAAAAAATGTGATTAGTTGTTAATTTGAAGCCTTTCCACTGCTTTGGTTTACGCTTACTCGGTGATGAATGTGACCAATATCTGGCAGCACCAACTATACTTCTTTCAAGCCCGAAGTGTTGTTTCAAACAAACAGAATTGTTGAAGGTCTTTATGTTTTCTAGGATTTGACGATAAGTTTGACCAAGCCCTACTTGTTCTGCCAGAAAAGATGTGATGTCAACACCACATGTGCTCAAAACCTCCTTTTTACATGTATTTATAACATCTTTGCTCATTTTCCCATGCTCGAAGTCTGACAAAAATTTAGGATCTAGTTCATCATGTTTAGTGACAATTCGACCACACATTTCTTTCAATATTCTCATGGCATTGACATCCATGTCAGAAATTACATCACAGCATCCTGGAACAATAAAGTTAAGATAAATGTATCTGAACTAATACCAAGAATAAAGTTTCTGTCATTCTGTCTTTTTTTAAGCAAATGAAGAATACATTTTTTTTTAAAATTTAATTATTTCTTGACAGAAAATATAATGCTTGTATATCACATGAGCAAAGATCACATCAAACTCATGAGCCAACAAATGACATTAATACGTACACTTCAGACTATCTGACATATTCTAAATAATATTAAGTTAAAATATTCCTGTATTGTCAGCATCACTTTGAAAGGTTTTCATTATCTCACAGAGGTGAAGTATTATACTATTGAAGTGGCAAAATTCCATACTTCACTAAAAAGGTTGAATTTGTGTTGCAGATGATTGTTAAGAGATAATTATATACTAAATCATTTCGAATGTGATTAATAAATTGGTGTTATAGATTTTTGGAAAGTAACAATAAGATTCACAATGAGCATGAGCCCAAGATCAACATCCCTTCAGCAGTAGAAGTAAATTGGTGGTGGATCTAGAATAGAGCAACAAGTACGACCAGATCTACTAAGAACCATTCAACGATTGTAGGAACGACAAAGAATGACATTCCTGACATTGAAGTTCGTGATGCAGATCCGGCAAGGGGCTTAGGCTATGAATACATCGAGCTACTGGGCTTTCTTACCTGCAGTGTTATCAAGAGAACCTTTTTCGTAAATGGCTGACTGGAGCATTGGATGGAATAATCGTGGCCATAGCACAGCAAAACACCCCACAACCGCGGCTAAAATAAACACTGTTTTTCCTGTCGTGATTTCTGTAGGCATTTTCGTTCCTCGTTTTTCGCTGAAGTCGGAATGTCGTCTGCATCGAAAAGAAAACAAACGACTACGGCGAAAATACAAGGCTGAGAAGGGTCAGCTGAAGCCTGGTAAGGGTGTCTGTGTCTCTTTTCTATCACTGGCATCGGACAGGACTCTGTGTTGTGGGTTGCCGGGATCAAATTATAGTGATTGAAACATTGACAGTGTGAAATTCAAAGACCAACAAGGTCCTCGTTGAAACATTAAATGTAAAAAGCAACCCCAGGACCGGATGTAGAGTGGCTATTCCACGATTTGTGAGTGCACTCCTTAGTAAAGTGACCAACATTGCAGTTATGTGCAATGACTTCTGAACCAAGCAATCGACAAAGTGTGATGGCAAAGAAGGGCATAAACCAATTTTAGTTCATTCAAATTTGAAACTCGTCGTTCGCGGATCATCATACTATTATACGCGAAGAATAATAACCATCCTCAACTAATGTTTACTTTGCGTTGTGTTGTCTGCGAAACAGCTGTGAACTGCGCATGCGCTCTGGCCTCAATGAAATGAAGTTTTGACTTGTGCGAGTACACGCCTTCCGTTCTGCAGACTCGAAACGGGAACGGGAGGGTAGAGACGAGAAAACGCAACGCGTACAGCTACCGCCAGCTCATATTGTTGTATGCAGATTTTGAGCTGTTCACAGATCAATTTAGTCGTGTATTTGATCATTTACTGTTCCTAAACATTTTCTATTTCAACAATTACTTTTGTATAGAACATTTCTTTCGTCGGAAACATACAATTTCGCGTTTACCATAGCTTGATGAAGTAGCTCCCGAGAACCAAGGCACCAAGGCTAGTAACGAGCATCCCATATTGCTTGTGGGAAGTTAATAGTTGAAAGTTATTTAGGCTACGGCATCCCTCGTGGCTTGTGTAAATCTTTATCTTAAAAGTGAGCCGCGGATGCCTTCAGTTACGGTTTCTTGTATCTGAAACCAATTCGACTTAGTAGCTAGGAGCCATGTGGCAGCCATTTTGAAGTCCTTCATGCCTGAATCTTAATTTCTCGTGTTGTGCGGTCTTGCAATGATCGTATATATGGCTTTCATTTTCCGTGCAACCTGAACGTTTCTTCAAATAGTCAATATGGTAAGTATATATGATCTCGTGACGCATTACTTAGCCCCATATTGGAAAAGACAAATGACCTTGGCGTTGTTTCCCTTGTGCCCCACACATTAGTAAAAGTGTATCCGTAGGAATGTGAACACGAAAAGAGTGGAATTAAACTCTCACATCATTGAAAAAAAAAACGGTATTTGACTGAAGCACTATATTATTGGATCTGATCTCATTACAATGTAATATAACAACTAGCTACATAAGTTTGACAAGAAAATGGCCAACATACATCAAATAAAAGAAAGACCAGATGGTTTACTTCTGGCAGTGGCCCAGATGGTTAGGTTATACGCCGAAGGCGAGTCACCTATCATTATTGCCGTTCGCTTCGCTGATGAAAAGTATTGGGGGAGGGGAGGGGGTGAACCGCCTACATTTATTTCAGCTGTTCAAACAGCTGATTGGATTCATCACAGATAGCCATTGAATAAATCAATTTTCAGTTACTACTTCAACTTTGCTTCAGTGAAAGTAACTAGTGCCACTAGACATGTAATTGGTGGGAATGGGGCTAATTTCAATTAATAAAGATATATATGTTACATACGTTATATACGTATACATATATTCACATATATCTGTGTTCTCAAATCTCATCAATACGTTTCTCCTACATGGTACTTCTTTAAAAATTGAGTGTCTACAATGTTTTCTGTTTTTGTTGCAGCCTCGTATAGATCCTATGCAGCTACTCAGGTGCCTGAGTGTGCTGCTTGGTCCGAATGGAGGGATCCTTAGTAGAGATCAAGTCGGTAGATTAGCAAGGTAAGAACTTATTAAATTAGAATTGGGGTTTTGAGGCTTTGTTTCTGGTACTTATTTTATCCACCATTGTACTCAGTCTTAACTCTGTTGGAAAACTGATTTAAATCTTAATTGTATGTAATTTGATGAAATGAATTTAATGTGGTATTTCTAAAAAAAAAAAAAAAAATCATTTTAAAATTTCACTTTAACACTATGTATAGGACAGTTTGGTTTTTGAGCTTGAATTAGATAGGCTGGGAGAAAATTTGATTGTGGTCTTTGGTATGGGTGTAGTAAAACCATGCGTTCCGTACCGCGTTCCGTCCTGGAACTCATGAGTCACGATCAGCTGACCAGCGCACGGGCTGCCCCGAGACATGGGTGGGCGTGTCCGTTGTCTCTTTGAAGTGGGTATCAAGTGACTGTTTTTTTCCCCCTCCCTGGCACATGCCCCTCTCTCCAAGCCAAGCATATAAGGCATATTTCCGACCAACAAAGCACGCCGAAGTACTTCCATGCACTGATGTTCGGGAGGGGTTTCGCGCAATGCTGCTGACGAGGCGGGGCTGTTGGAAAATTTCTTAGGAAAGGGAACGGCGCGATTTAACAGTGCTGCGCTGGGTTGCCCACGTTCCTGGCTTGTTTCCTATCGTGGGACCAGGGCGCGATGACTCCCCGCGCCGGGTCATCTACGGTCTACGGGTCACCCCCCCCCCC
>NW_026267207.1:551914-565833 GCF_000697945.3 Frankliniella occidentalis | reverse complement strand
TGCCAGCCAGTTCTCTTTCGGTCCGCACCGACTGCGCTCGTCGCTCGTCTTGTAGGAGTTGTTGAGCCTTATCACATTTGGGAAAAACTTCCTTGGTTTAGCGCTCTCGTTCGTTCCTGTCTGTACATAAAAAGTTGTCTCTAATGTGAGTGTGTTTGCCAATAGTTTGTTGTGTTGGATTACCAAAAACCAATCCACCCATTTTATTGTTTTAATATAAATTATCGAGAGTATCTGCACAGAAAAAGTCTTCGTGAACCTGATTTTGTGTTCTTTAAAAGTCCTTAGAAATTATTCACCTACTATTTACTTTGTTACCTCTTGAGAAAATCCTCACAACTTTTCATTTTTCGTGTTGCGCCACATTGCGCTGTGTTGCGCCATCCCTTGGGCACCCTTGGGCCACCCCGTGGAAGTACCCCTTGCCCCGAGAGACATTTGGGCTGCGAGCTTTGGCAACATGGCAGTGCTCGCCATTCCCTCCCCCCCTCTCTTTCCTCCACCCCACCCACCGAATCTTCTTCCCACGTTGCCACATTTGCGTCGGCGTTACTCCGTGCTGGAATAAGAACACCACTTCTAGGGATTTCTTCTCAACAATCACGTTTGCCACTTAGGCAGACAAAATTTAGTTGTTCGGTCCCACCTTTTGCGATATTTTGATTATTTTACTATCTTCATGAAGCAGCTGTCATGTGCTGGCCGGCCAGTCGTTGCTAGGATACCACATTCTAAATAATGTAATGTAGTAGTCGCCAAACCAGTGACCACACGCGGATGCGCGTCTCCGTCTCTCGAACTTCTATTTAATTGTAGCATTGTGTGATCCGTGTGATCTATCAATTAAGAGTTATTTTAAATGTTGTTGAGTAAACATACAGTGAGTCATCACAGTTCTCAACTCTACTTTCATTCTAGCTACTTAATCCTGACAATTTCTTTATTTTGGATATGGTTTAGTTGTCTTTCATTATTATCTCTTTATTTCACACGGTTCAGCCTAGGTAGCAGAGCTGCATAAAATGTGCATTTCGTGTCCAATCTAAACGTGTGTAGGCGCCTAATATGCACTTCAATGCGCGTTTCAGATGGGACATATAATGCGGTTCGAATGCAGTTTGATATATTTTGCTACCTGGGAGACGCGCCGATTTTCATTTAGTGGATATGTTCTAGTTGAAAACCAATCAGAGGCCTCGAAAACCCATTAGAACGTATCCTACAAATGACAATTCTAGCCTTGCTTATGGGTCCCACCTATGAAGTATAATAATCTGAAGCAGTAATTGTTTGGAAGTAATTTGACCTCTTTCTTTTCTCTTTTGTTACAGTTTGATGACAAAGTTTTCCAAAAAACTTGTGAGCAAGTGTATATATGTGCTCATATTGAAGAACACGAAGACAGAGCTAATTGGCATGTGAGTTCCGTTTGTTTCTGTTTTTTTTTTCCCTGTTTGTTTGTTTGTTTGTTGTTGTTGTTGTTGTCATCATTGTAGGTTTGAGCGACCTGCCATTTGAATGTTCTTGATGATTTTTCTGTGTTTCAGGTTCATGAGTGAAGGGGGATGGGCTCTGACAAACTCATGGCTAGCTGACGCCATTGAAGCTCGCAACTGGCCCTTGATGAAGGAATTACTTGAACTTCTTCTAATGTGCCCTGTGGATGTGGAGCGACTCAAGCTTAACAACTGTCCAAAACTTGTGAAAGGATTATCAAAAGACACAACTGACAGAGGCAAGTTAATTTATCTTCATTAAAAAAAAAATCAATTAAAGAAATATTTAAATCTAACTCAATCAGTATTATTGTTTGTTTAATTTTGCTACTCATCCTAATGAAATTTTGTTGTATTACCTTCCAGATGTACAGCTGTTGGCCTCTCGCCTCGTTGCACAGTGGCTGCATGTGGTCAAGTATCCTGGATCTGTGATTCCTCAGCCATCTATTGATGTTTCTCATCTAAACCTTGAACCTCATCACGGGTTGGAGATGGGACCCCAAACTACTCAACTCCAGATGCTGCAGGAATCAAGAGAAGATAATTTTTTCCCCTCTGACATCAATATGCATTCAGACATTAGTAGTGACCTTTTTTGTGACCCCGGTGATATCAATCTGGACACCATCTCTAAAGAGGACTTGTTCCCTGCTAGTGACAACTTATGTGAATTTAGGAGTGATAATAGTTCGTTAATTGGCAGTGGAACTGATCTTAGTAATGTAGTTAGTGAAATCCCAAGTGAATTAATAGTGAATGAAATTAGAAATGACGTTTTATCAGAAATGAACTGTAATACTGTTTTGGGGTCTCTAAGTGAAATGACTACTGAAACAGTGCCTCAATTTGAACCAAACTTAATGGACACTACTGAAAGTGGAGATATTACTAATGGTGAACCACAAGAAAAGCTCATCTTGAAACTAAATTTTAAGGATGCTAAGAAGGTTTTGAAGTCACCTACAAAGAGGAAGTTAAGTGAGGATGAAGAGGATGTATCTCCCTCCAAGCGAAAATCAAGAGAAGTTACAAAAGACAAGAAAAAAATTGATAAGGATAAGTCTGACAAAGAAAAATCAGATAAACCTTCACTTAAACATGACAAGTCAGATAAGACAGAAATTAAAAAGTCATCAGATAAGAAAAGTAGCTCTTCAAGGGATTCACATAGAAGTGATTCTAAAAGCAAACACCATCATTCCGATAAATCTAAAGATAAAGTGCGTGACAAAGACAGAGAAAAGTCAAAATCATCATCCTCATCCTCAAAAGACAAGGATAAAGAAAAAGAGAGAGCAAAGCTGAAGGAGAAGGAACGCTTAAAACAAAGAGAGAAAGAGAGAGCTGAATCACAAGCTGAAAAAGACAAAGCAACTCTAGCGAAAGTAATGCAAACCTCCATCAGTAAACTTGGAAAAATTCCCAAGAAAACTGACGGTGCCTCTAAGCCAGACAAAGTTCACCCACCAGTCCTGGCGGAAACAAAGAAGATCTCAATTTCTATTGAGAATAGGAAGAAATCTGGAGAACCTCGTCCTAACACTGTCAAGACTGCTCCCACCAAGTTCCGGTCTACAGGTTTAGAAGAAGTGGTGAAACCTCCACCATCCAGAAAAGATGTTAAGAAAAATACCTCAAGTGTTGGACCTGTTCTTCCCACAGTTAAGGACCCGTCTCCACTCCTGAGTTTACCATCACTACCAGAGAAGCGCACCAAGCCTGTCCTGAACCTGGCAGGTCCTCCGGAACGTCCTGGGGCTATAAAAGTCATCCCTGCCAAACCTAAAGGTGAGTGTCACCCACTTTTGATGGGGGAAATCTACTATAATTATCTAGTCAAACTAAATTTTGTTGCAACATCAGCTCACTTTTCGAGTAAAACTTCTTTGGTACTATTGAATCGTGTTGAGAAATGAGTTCTGGTCTTTACACTTAATTTCTTTTTTTTTTTTCCTGTTTTATCTGAATTTAATTTAATTTATCTTATGCTACTTGTTTTGCCAGCACATTACCCTCTCCTGCCCATCTGTATATTTTTGTAATTCATGATTAATCATGTGAGTTTTTTTAAGGAGCAGCGTCTTCAAGAGCCTGCCTCAGCCGCCATCAATTCTTTTATATTTTAGTGTCTTGTGAGTGCTGCTAGTCTGGGTACATTTAAGTGTTATGGCAAATGCAAAACTGTGTGCACTTTCCATACACTTTGTGGACCTCTTAGCACACCCACTTGCAAGCCAAGATGGAAAATTATGGATCCTTTGTCTACTCAACATTCTCAAGGTAAGTTGGGCCCTGCTCCTATATCCAAGACACACATAACTGCCATCAACAGACATGTTCATGTTACTCTTTTCATGTAACCATACAGTAGAGTAATTCCCATTGAAATTACATTTTACTAACTATATTTTAAAACATGAGACACACACACACTTCTTTTAGTAATTGAGAAGTGAGTCATAAAAGTCCCAGTATTTTTGCATGAACAGTACAAACAGTAATGTAAGAGCTGGAGTACAGTACCAGCACACAACTCTCTTTAGGTGGAATGGGTGCTGAGTTGTTCACACAACTGTGGGGCTTTTCTTTCCCCCCTTAAAATATATATTCAACCCATCATTGCGTTTGACAAGACCTTGACATCAGCTGCTTGGGAAGTCTAAAACATGTACTTGGTAAGTACAAATAAAGTCACACATCTGTGTTGTAGGCCCTACTGAGAATAAATAAAAACTGTGAGTGCTTGAGAGTTCTATAATAATAACCTGGGAGCAAAGTAAGGAGTCCGATATGTTCGGACCAGACTTTTCTTTCTCTGAATTAATGATTAAAATAATATATAGGATTGATCACTTGGTCATGAACTCTCTAGAAAACAGTGGGACATGGACAACAATAAACACATTGGAAAATGATAGGACGGACCTGAAGGCACATGGGGAATCTAGTGCACCAATTACTTTTGCTGAGCTCTTACCTCAAGGAGTTTAGTTGTATGGCAGTGAACTCAAGTGCATCTTCATGAGGCAAAATGCCCTAGCCTAGGCCCGCGCGCGCCAGCGATGCCGGTCGTGCCGCCAGCTGCAGTACAGTACTAGCTGACGAATGGGGGGGGGGGGGGGGGCTGTTTATCATTGAAGCGCTAGGGAAGGAACAATCGGTACACATTTAATTAACGTAGAGTGGGGTTGTCAAGATTTTTATTATGAAACATTGTAAAGCTACGTCCACGTTGCTTTCCCCTCATGAATGCTAAAATTGACATTTCACCAAAAAAATAAACTTTTGGTCAATAATTATTGCAATTTTTGATTCAACCAGTATTACTATTAAGTAAAGCGATGACTTTTATTTTCATTCTACGGTTCCAAAGTCCGTGGACGTGGCTCTTCTCTATGTAAGTCGTCGCTTTACAATAAACAACAATTGAACGTGAAATTGAGTGTTATTTGCCTCCCACTGTGTACCCTGCGCACTCTCTTTTGCGTTTGTGGTTCGGATGGCAATATAATTTTTTGCCGACTACGCTGTGTGGAAGATACGTTATATATATATTTATATATTTATTTGCTAAGTCTCTGAAATAAACGTTGACTGGCATGAAACTGGCATAAGTAAACACCCCACATCAGCTGCGTGTCAGAGGAGTCCAAGATTGCGAGGAGCTCGACTCCTCATCGCGTCACTAGGCCGAGCCGCCAGCCGCTGCACCATGGCCTGCGCCGCGGGTCGCGGCCTGGCTCGAGGCCTTTGGGGCGGGGCGGGGGCACGAGCGCTGTAGACAAGCGCGCGGGGGCCGCCGCTGGGGTGGGGTGCTGCTGGTCGAGCCGCGGTGCGGCGCGGCGCCTCCTGCACCGAGCGCTGCTTTGCGTGCCAGAGCTTCGACGGGCCAGCGGAGCGACCTCCACTTCATGGCGCTGCAGCGGGCGGACCGACGCCTAACACTTGAAGACTGCCCTCTCCTACCCCGAACCCTCATCACGTTGGGTCCTTTCGTCCAGTGCGGGGGTGGTGCTCGGCACAAGGTGCTCGGCTCAAGGTGGTACATCCACTTGGCGACCGTTGCTTTACACCTGGCTCCGTGACCCCTCCAGCTACTATTAGATTATGCACAGCCAGTGGCTTGCTGTCTTCAAGTTTTCTAAAACTGCCCCATCATAAATTGCAAGGATTCGAGTGAAATCGATCGCACTGCGCCCCACGCAAGCAATATTTATTTAGAAAGAAATTGAGCGGGTACACTGTAAAGACAATTATTCGGATTAACCGAAAATGACATCCCAAATTGAAAATACTTTTGCTCGTCCTATTGTTTTGAACATCACTTGCAGCTCCCACCATTACTCGCGCTCTTGAGCGAAGAATATCTTCGGGGTATCATGTAAATCAGTTAAGCTACCTCTGTGGATTTTCCATGGTGATTCGTATAGCTTAAATAATAGAATTCCTCGCAAAATTTTTGACACGGTAATTTTTAATGTGAACATGGTCACAGCTGAAATTAAGTTTGCATCTTGACAAAATTCTTTTGTATTGAAATTTGACTCGTTTAAAGTAATTTTCAAGTTGCGCATTGTGTATTCTTGTAGTGTTGCGAAATCGAAGCAAGATTCAGGCTCTCAGCTTCCAAGATAAACCTTGGTTTTACGAGCTTAGATCAACTCAGTAACAGCGTAGTGACCACACTGTGGCCACGCTCGTTCAAAGGCGGAACTCCGCGCAAATCGTTCCGCCGTACTGGTGTGAGAGCTCACTGCCCCGAACACTTTCAATTTAGTCTGGTTTATATACAATTTCGTCCAAGACGTATTTATTTGTAGTTAACAGCAATAAGTTATGTAATGGTTTCTAACGGGCCATTGTGGCTGATTAGCCCTCGTTAAAGTTGATATTTTTTAAGACAACATTCAATCGACGTATTAGTTACGGAACACCAATCTTAATTTTTATAATTTGATTTTTTTTTTTTTTTTTTTTTTGCAATACAGTGCCTATTCATCCATACATACACATCACTTTTCGAGGTTTCAGTTTAGTTGCCCCGTATTACTCGAGAGTCACGTACAGAGATGTTCATGCACCACCGAGCAAAAACCTGTCGTTAATATTCTCTTTTTCTGCTTTGTTCCAGGTCATGGCTGCTGTTGGCGCTTAGTATTAAGGAATTCCCTCCCCCCCCCCACTTTTCCTATATGTGCTGGCAAAATAATTTAAGACGATCAATCTGTACTCACTGTCATTCTTCATTTGTGAACTCCGCGCCATTGCTTACGTTCTGTTAAATTTTAATGTTTCCAGCCCCCGTTATCCAGGAGAGCGACTTCTTCATGGATGCACTGACGGCGGCGAACACCGTGAAGCGCGAGCCGCGCAAGAGAAAGAGGCGGACGAGTGGCAGCAAGGACGACTCGAAGGACGAGCCCACCAGCCCTACAGGTGCTGCGCCCGGCAGCGCGGCTGAGGACGCCCCCGGCTCCGGCACCCCTACTGCATCGCCGTGCTCGTCCCCAGAGCGCGCCGAGCGGCCCGCGGCCGAGGCCAAACCCGTCTTCAAGGTATGTCAAACTCCTGTCTGTTATTTTTCGAGATCAAGGATTGTGATTTTTGAAGGAAAAAAAATTGTTTTTTCTTTAGTTTTACCAGGAGACACTACAGCTAAACGACGAAACCAAGCAGGAGGAGGGGGAAGGCGAAGATGAAGAGGCTGAGAAGGAACCAGAGAGTAAAGTGAAATGCAAAGAAGAGGTTTCGGACGAAACTCAAGTCAAGGAGGAAGACGGAAAGGACGAAACTGTCGTTAAAGAAAAGAAAATTAAAGGTGGGTAGCGGATTTTTTTTTTTTTTTTTTTCGTTTTGGAGACTTTTCAAAACAGGACTTTTGACTTACTTTTTCTATCGTTTTCTAGTTGAAGGTGGATCAACAGACGACCCCGCGACAGAGGAGGACAACGCACTGATGGAGCGTGAGCGAAATCGACTGCCCCGGGGAGTCCTTGTATTCCACCGGCCGAGCCAAAGGCAGCGCAAGTCCCTCAAGTGGAAGGCGGACTCGGACCTCGAGTCCGTGCACTACTTCGAGCTGGACGAGACGGAGCGCGTCAATGTGACGAAGACGTCGTTCATGGACATGAAGCAGATGGAGCGCGTTCATGAACGTGAAAACTTCCACCTCACCAGACGCATGAGTGGCGAGGATCAGATGAAGGAGCACACCATCTATTCGAGACTCATCCCTATCGACCTGGCCCCCTCGGATGTGGTGCCGGGCTTCAAGTCAAGGGAAAAGGAAGTGCAGTTCGCACGCGAGAAGATGATCACAGCGTCGCCCATCTTCCAGAAGACCCTCGGGTATGTTTTGTCAGATGTGGTATTTACAGGGTGGAGGCCCCAATCGCGCCTTGCGGCTCTGAGCGCACAGGCAAAACCCGCATGCACGCGGAGTAGTCTCTATCCATGGCATAAGTTGAAAACAATGTTGCACCAATACCTAACACTCTTGTCCATCCGTGCTCCTCAGGTGTCCGGACTCGGCTGCCGAACCTGACCCTGTGCCGTCCTTCACGCCCACCGACCCCGTGAGGATCCCACTGGAGGATGTGACGGGACCCAACAGCATCTACGACTACACCAACACGGCGTGGCCGGAGCCCAAGCCGACGCTCATCCCGCAGTCGCCGCCGCACTCCCACACCATCTCCCATGTGCCGAGTGGCAACCCGCACCCTGGACCTCTGCTGCAGACGCCCGTCGGCGGACCCATGGGCTACAACAGCGTGGGGGGAGACTGGAGGGTGTGTATTCGCGCTATAGAATCCTCTTGAATTTATTGTGTCAACTTTGAACTTTTCCATAATTTTTTTCTTTGTTTTCTGATTCAGACTGGCGATGGCAAGGTAGTCATGGCAGATGTAGGCATCGGTATAGGCCCTGGACTTGGAGGAATGGGCCCGGGAATGATGGGTGGAATGGGCCCGGTATTAGATGGAGGGATGGGCCCTGGGATGGGCCCGGGAATGGGCCCTGGGATGGGCCCCAATATGGGCCCAGGGATGGGCCCCAACATGGGTATGGGTATGGACATGTACAACAATCAAAATGGCATGGACGGTCCATGGAATACTGAAATGAATTATGGTATGATGGGTGGACCTGGTGATATGTACCAAATGGATCAAGGAAATTTCGACATGTACCCTGGACAAGGATTCGGTGGAAACCCAGGCGGACCGAGCTTCAACAGAGGAAGAGGCCGAGGCTGGTATCGTGGAGGCTCTGGAGACAGTTGGAGAGGAAGTGGAGGAGTAGGAGGAAGAGGTATGCCTTTAAAAAGTTCTTAAGTGTTCCACAAATTTCTTTTCATTTCTACTCCCTGTTATCTGATTTTTACAATTTCTAATGTTTTGTATTCTTTTTTTTAATCAGGAAGAGGGAGCTGGTCTGGCCCTGGTGGTCCCCCTTCAAAGAGAATCTGCAGATATTTTAAGAGGGGAAACTGTGCTACAAACAATTGTCAATTTTTACATCCACCTGAATTGAAAGGAGTTTCATCTCGTCATTAGTGCCTCATCAAGTCATACTCACTGCCATCTTGTACATTCTTGTTAATATAGTGGTGCTATTTATTAATTTTGAATATTCGTACATGAACTGTTATAGATACCAAAGCTTTAATTTGAAAAAGCTGTTAATGCCTGTTTTGTTTGTTTTCTTATTTTTAAAGCATGTATTGTTACATATATTTTGAGCATTATTAAGTGACATTGTACACCAGAGTAAGGTCTGGTCTGTGATATTTGTATAGGATTTCTAGATTATAATTGAAATCATAAATGAAATATTGAAACCTATGTTTTTAAATTTGTTTTCGTTGTGTGCCCCCCCTCCCCCTCCTCACTTTAAAGCACAATTTAAAGGAATACAGAATTTAATCATGTATTTTCAATCTGTGTGCGGGGGGAAACTAGACCATTATCTTCTAGTAGACAGAAAGCATTCCTTTGCCCCCTTCAGAGCAGGTACATATCTTAAAGTGCGTTACTTCTATTAGTACACCACATACGTAACTAGACTACTCTGCAAATCTGGGGTGTCGAGTGTCTAGCAGCTGCGCCATTTCAGTCACTAGTGTGAGAACCACCTGAATGTGCACAATATACACAATACACAAGCATTTTCTTTTGTGCAAAGTAAATGAAGCAATCCCTACAGTCAGAGCAGGTTATACTTTCCCTCTCCCCCTCTTGCCAACTCGTGCTGTTCGCTCCTTCGGCAGCGTTCGCTACCCACATGAGAAAGGTTTTCTCAAGCTACCCAACCCTTCAGACACCCTTCTGGTTTGCAAGCTTTTTGTGCAAGTTTGGCTCCAAGAGTAGGCATTCCGAACTTCCCTCTTGGGTATCGCCAAGATGTCGAGAGATCGAGAGTTAAGCCACGGATCGATGTTGATCGATACGACAACAAAACCTTACTTATATTTTGTCGGCTTAGACAATCATGCGAAATATTTCTTTTTTTTGTAACTATTAATTAATAATGACTGGCATCATTTGAAAACTGATCAGTAGTAATCGTGGAAATATCATTCGCTGTATTCTGATTCAAAATTTGAAACAAAATGACGTCGAAGAGAAAACCCGAATCCCAAGTACCGGCAGAAGAAAGTGATCTTCTTCAAGTTCGGCCGCTGTTAGTACATATTTCTTTGTTTATAGTTCTTATTCATGTGACTCAAGTTATTCCCATTTCTTATGGTATAATAAATTGCTTGATGTTATTACATCAAATTTGAATAGGTTATGTACCTGTGTACACTTTTTTTATGCCCTATATAAGTTTGTTGTCAGTGTAATCAATGAAAACTTATTGTTTAATTTTGTTGTTTGTCTTTTCCTCTAGTGGAGCTGGCCAGGAAGTCGGTAGATCATGCATAATGCTCGAGTTCAAGGGCAAGAAAATAATGGTTGGTACATTTTGTTGTCTGAGTACCTTACGGTCGAATTAATGCTAGTGGTGAGAACAGGGTGAGGGGGAAGTGGAAGAGGACCTTACGAGTATTTTTTTTAACGCCAGTGGCAGAACTACACTTGCTGCGTTGCTATCGTAAATCCACCTTAAGTCATGGTTTGAACTCTCTTGCAACATATTCTTTCTTTTTACAGTTAGATTGTGGAATACATCCTGGATTATCAGGGATGGATGCTCTTCCTTTTGTTGATTTAATTGAAGCAGATGAAATAGATTTACTACTTATCTCACAGTGAGTAAAGGTTCTGTTCCTAAGAACAAAGGGCTGTTAACTTTTTATGTACTTTAAATTTACATTGTGAATTTGCTTCTCAGCTTTCATTTGGACCACAGTGGTGCCCTGCCGTGGTTTCTCATGAAGACCAGTTTTAAAGGGAGATGTTTTATGACTCATGCCACTAAAGCCATTTACCGCTGGCTCCTTTCAGACTACATAAAAGTTAGGTGAGGAATCATATTTTGACATTTAAACATCCTCTCTTGTATAGTTTTTTTTTCTAAATTAGTTTCCCCTTTTTTTAGCAATATTGCTACTGAGCAGATGTTGTATACTGAAGCAGATCTGGAAGCAAGTATGGACAAAATTGAGGTTTTGAATTTCCATGAAGAAAAGGATGTTATGGGAATAAAATTCTGGGCCTATAATGCAGGTCATGTTCTCGGAGCTGCTATGTTCATGTTAGAAATTGCTGGTGTGAAGGTATGCTCTATGAATAAACTGCTGTCTTGCATGATTGCCTTACCGTGGAATGAAAATTAATCTGAGCTGTCTTGTAAGATACTGTACACAGGAGACTTTTCTCGTCAAGAGGATAGACATTTGATGGCTGCAGAAATTCCTAATGTCCATCCTGATGTCCTAATAACTGTAAGTTTTTGATTGTGTCAAGTTTTACCATTGAATTATGTTGTAAACATGCAACTTTTTGACTCAAGGAATCCACTTATGGAACCCACATCCATGAAAAAAGGGAAGAAAGAGAAGGAAGATTCACATCACTTGTTCACGACATTGTTAATAGAGGGGGTCGCTGTTTGATACCTGTTTTTGCTCTTGGAAGAGCTCAAGAACTTTTGTTAATTTTAGGTAATTATTGGCTGCACATCTGTGTAACTCAACAATTGCTCAATTGCTCTTCAGGGCATCATTTAAGTTTGTTTAAAAACTATAGCGAAGTTCTCTTATATTTTTTTAGATGAGTATTGGAGTCAGCATCCAGAGCTGCATGACATACCAATTTACTACGCTTCCTCATTGGCAAAAAAATGCATGGCTGTGTATCAGACATACATAAATGCTATGAATGATAAAATTCGTCGACAAATAGCGATCAAAAATCCGTTTGTATTCCAGCATATATCCAATCTTAAGGTCTAATAGCTTTTTTTCTTCTTTTTTTAAATAGTTTTTTTTAAATGCATCTATTAGATTTGAACGGTTATTTGTGTTTTAATCACAGGGTATTGACCATTTTGAGGACATTGGTCCTTGTGTTGTAATGGCCTCTCCTGGTATGATGCAGAGTGGATTGTCACGTGAGCTCTTTGAGTCATGGTGCACAGACAGTAAGAATGGAGTTATCATTGCGGGTTATTGTGTTGAAGGAACATTAGCTAAGACGATCCTGTCTGAACCTGAAGAAATAACTACTATGACTGGCCAGAAGTTACCTCTTAAAATGTCTGTAGATTATATATCATTCTCAGCTCACACTGACTACCAACAGACAAGTGAGTTCATCAGAGCATTAAAACCTCCTCATGTGGTTTTAGTTCATGGTGAACAGAATGAAATGAGTCGTTTGAAGGCTGCCTTACAGCGTGAATATGAGGATGACCCAAACACTAAAATGGAAATTCACAACCCCAGAAATACAGTAGCTGTAGAGCTGTATTTTAGAGGAGAGAAAACAGCAAAGGTGACATATTTGAATTTTTTAATCTAGGTTTTTATCTTTTTATAACAAGTTAAAAATAGTTACTATGAGTTCATACTTCCAATTATTTTGTTCAAATTTGTTTTTTTGTATCTCAGGTTATGGGTACTCTTGCAGTAGAAGAGCCAAAACCAGGAAAAAAACTGTCTGGTGTGCTAGTTAAGAGAAATTTCAACTATCATATGTTATCTCCTGCTGATGTTCAAAAATATACAGACATGAGAATGAGTACAGTCACACAGAGACAATCTATACATTATTCAGGATCTGTTCCTCTTCTTAAGCATCTGTTGGCACAAATTGCAGGAACTGTAGAACCAATTGATGAACATAAGGTTCGAGTGTTTAATTGTATTGATGTAAATGTAGAGAATAAAATCGTGACTATGGAGGTGAATATTAATCTTGACCAACTTTTAATTCTGTGATGGAATACTTACTCTAATCTGTCTCTTATGGTATTTTTAGTGGTCTGCAACTCCAGTGAATGACATGTATGCTGACTCTGTTCTAACTGCAATACTGCAAGCAGAAAATTTGGACTCTTCACAAAAAATTTATCCCACTGCTACAAAAATGGATCGCATGCACTTTAAGGTTTGTTTACAAAAATATAATGTTTGAAACATCTGGAAAGTTTATTAATTGATGATACTTCTTTTTCTGTACTAGGAATGTCTAATTGAGATGCTGCAGGATATGTTCGGAGAAGATTCAGTTCCCAAAATTTTTAAGGGAGAAAAATTATATGTTAGTGTGGATGGCAAAAAGGCTAACATTGATTTAGTAAATTTGGTAAGCTTCACATCAATTAACATTTATTAGAAAATTGGCAATATACAATGGTAAGAAAAAACGTTTTTGAGATTTACTGGTTATTTATTTTCAGGAAGTTATTTGTGAGGATGATGACACATTCCAGCAGATTATTCAAACAGCCGTTACCAAGCTCCATCAATCTCTTGCACCACCTCATATGTAATTACTCTGCCAATCTTAAAAATTCAATAAAATTAACTGTTCTTGTACCGACATATTTTTATTCTCTGATAATTTACAACATATCATAATACATCAGAACTGCTTTTGTGAAATGCTCATACTCAACTGAGCCAATGGCACATCCTATTGAAAAAAGTATATGGAATTTTCCATGGTGATTCATCAATAATTGGTCAAGTAGTTGTACAGTATCACTCTGCCTGTTAGAAACCGTGACATATTGCCGATTTTGGAATGTGGTGCACGAAGCAGAGGGAACTTTGTGTTTAAAAGGCTAATTAACATGACACTGAACGCTAATTAGCATCAGAAACCCAGGCTTTATCAGCTTAAGGATCTTAACATCTTAACATCTTAACATGTTAACATATTAACAAGTGCATTTTGCATTATATTCGATAGTAAGACTATGGTTTTACATTTGAATGTCTTTATATTCGCTAAAATGCCGACCAAA
>NW_026267207.1:521677-551519 GCF_000697945.3 Frankliniella occidentalis | reverse complement strand
CGTCTTCCCCTTATCTGACGAATGTCACTGTGGCGTAGCACTTGTGTAGCCGGCACGGCAGTATTCGGTGAACTTTGCCCACTTTGTTTTCTCTCATCATATCCCACCTTATTTATACGCCGTCTCGAGCAGGGTCCATCTACCACTTTCTGCACTTTGGGCTGAGACCTTGTGACTTGCATTTCCTTCGAGCAGCCCTTTATAGAGCACCATGTCCGCTATAACGAAAGGTAAGAAAGGTTTTCAACTGCGGGATTCTATTGTCATTATTTCTGTATCATGTGCAGCTTTTTTTGGACCTCACAATATTTGTAGAAAATATGGAAGTTATGAAACTTAGGTTTAGGAATTGATATTTTAACTCAATTTTCACCACATAAGCTCTTCATCTTTTCATTATTAGTTACTGTCTTATGTTTTCTCTTATTTCGCAGGTATCTTTATTGTTGCTGCCAAGCGGACCCCATTTGGTACTTATGGAGGAAAGTTTGTGCAGAAGAGCGCAGCTGAGCTCCAGACTGCAGCGACCAAGGCCGCTCTTGTTGCAGGCGGTATCAAGCCAGAGATTGTTGATTCAGTTGTCTTTGGAAATGTCTTAGCTGTGAGTTTTTCATTTAACTTGCCTTGTCTCGGAAAGGACTAAGTTTTTAATTCTATTCTTTTTCATTTATAATCTTTACAGATTACCTCCCCAGACTCTATTTTCATGCCCCGACATGTGGCTCTCCACTGTGGAATACCTCTTGACAGGCCAGCTCTAGGTGTTAACAGACTTTGTGGCACTGGCTTTCAATCAGTTGTCAATGGTGCCCAGGTTGGTATTTAAAAGTCATTAGATATAAATTGTCATTATGTTTTACAAGACCAATTCATTCAATTTTACTTCTAGAATATCCTTGTGGGCGATTCTTCCATCGTTGTGACTGGCGGTGTTGATAACATGAGCCAAGCTCCCCATGCTGTGAGGAATATTCGATTTGGTGTGGGTCTTGGAGCTCCTCTCCAACTTGAAGACACACTTTGGGTTGGTCTTACTGACACTTACTGCAAGATGCCAATGGCTATCACAGCTGAAAACCTTGCTGAGAAATACAAAATCAGCAGGCAAGAGGTTGATGAATTTGCTCTACGATCACAGCATTTGTGGAAGAAAGGTATTTAATTTTGTTTGTGTCAAACTCATCTTAAACTGTAAACTATAATTAAATTCTTATTTGTTTGTTAACAGCCAATGATGAGGGCCGTTTTAAAGAGGAGCTAGCTCCAGTGTCAGTTAAAGTGAAGAAACAAGATGTTGAAGTAACTGTTGATGAACATCCTCGTCCACAAACTACTCTGGAAGGTCTTAATAAGCTGCCAACAATCTTTAAAAAAGATGGTACTGTGACTGCTGGCAATGCCTCTGTAAGTTGTCATTTACTCATGCCAGCCGCCCATTTTCTGACACTTTATTGTATTTATTGTATTGTAAAGTTTTTTGACTTTTCTTTCATCTGGTCAGGGAATTTGTGATGGTGCTGGTACAGTGATCTTGGCTAGCGAAGAAGCTGTAAAGCAGCATGGTTTGACTCCTCTGGCTCGTCTCGTTGCTTACTCAACAGTTGGAGTTGAGCCAAGCATTATGGGTATTGGCCCTGTCCCTGCTATTCAGAATGTATTGAAAGTCGCTGGGAAATCTCTAAATGACATTGACCTTGTAGAGGTAAGTACACAACACTGTTTGAATTATCTTTTGTTGCACCTGGTATAAACTGATCTAATGTCTTATTTTGTTCCTCATAGATAAATGAAGCCTTTGCAGCACAAACATTGGCTTGTGCCAAGGAACTTAAGTTGGACATGAACAAGTTGAATGTGAATGGAGGAGCCATTGCTTTGGGACACCCACTGGCTGCCTCAGGTGCTCGTATTACATCGCACCTCACGCATGAGCTTAGGTAGGTCTTAATATGTGGAATGTACTTATGTATATTGTGCTAAATCTGTAGGGCCCCCATTTAAAGAACTGATTTACATTTCTTCTTTTCAGGAGGCGGAAGGCCAAGTTTGGTATTGGATCAGCTTGTATTGGTGGTGGACAGGGTATTGCTCTCCTTCTGGAGGCAGTTTAAATTTGCTATCTTCATTTTTAAGAACTGAAGTTTTACCATGAGGTTGCCTAGTTTCGGGAGGCATTATTACGCTTAACAGTATTTTGTACAGATGAATTTTTGTTGATCATATGTTGAGAATTTTTAAATGTATTATATCCTCATGTCCAATTTATAAATGTTTTATACTTCAATTTTTTAAATAAAAATAATAGCTGAACAGAAATTTGTTTTTCAATTAATGATCAAAATAAAATGACATTTTTCAATCTGATGATTCTGAGCCTGATCTGTAATGCCTTTTTTTCCTTCGTTTTTCTTTTCTGTGAGAATCCTTCTTCTTCTTGGCCTTTTTAACTTTGGTTCTTGACTTAGGATTGCTGTCCTGATCACTTTCTGTTTCATAGCTAATGTGCTTGCTGTCTGCTACACTCTGATTACTTTTATCACAGTTTGCTTCCTCATTTACACAACCATCAACCCTTTGTTCACTGAGTTTTGAATCTGATGATTTTGATAAGCTAATGCTTGAGCTAGAGTCCCTCCTTGAAGCCACTTCATGTATTGAGGATTCAGTATAATTTCTCCTGGGGCTATGCCTTCCACTGTTTCTATCATATCTTTTCACTTTGGCTCGGGACCTTCCATGGCTTTCACTGCTGCCCTCTCTCCTCCTTTTAGTCCGAATCCTATGGGAACTATTCTTCCCACTGTGATGAGACCGCTTACTATCAGGTTTCTGCTCCTCTGATGGTGGAGAAGGTGAGGCTGACCATCGCCAATCTCCCCTGCTATAATGTAAGTCACAGTACAATTAGTCACATTTCATCATCACAACACTTTAGTACATTACTTCAGCTTACGCACCGACTGTTTTCTGGACTACCAGACCAAGACCTTGCCTGACCTCTTCGTGGGGAAGATTTATGAACATTATTAAGTGAGCGGCGCCACTCTTGTTGATCACGATCAGCAGCATAAAATGCATTCCTTGGATTACGAAAGACGTGAAGGAAGTTACAAGCCCTTCCTTTAGGACAACAGTTTTTGTGAAACTGACCTAGTTGAAGAATTGAAAAAACAAAAACAAAAAAAGTCAACATTAATGATAAAATTAAAAGCAAAGTCATTGAGTCTAGTTTGTCTCAAATACTGACCACATATTGCAGCCTTCCAGCTATCAATAGTTACAAACTCAACATTTATTTGTTTTCCACCATAAAAACGTCCATGGAACATTTTAAAAGCTTTTACTGCATCTTGAGCACTATCATATTCTATGTAAACATTTCCCCGAAGATGAGGTTCAAAATTACAACAGACTTTAAACTGTGAAATTTGCCCAACTCGCTCCCACTCTGGCAGGACATCCTCATAAAAATCTCTGAAAGGATAAATCAATTGAAAAATAAAAACACACAATCAAAATTTGCTATCTGTTGGAAAATGTACTTAGAGGTACATTGACAAAATCTTACAGAAAGTGATGATAAGTTTCTGAATCTTCATATTCCAACCAATCATCTGCAGCCTCCAATTCATCCGGGTTCATTTGGCGTAGCCCGATGTGATCATAAAAATTAGGCACAAGCAATACTCTGCTAATGGCAGGCCTTGTGTGATTCCTGACAAACCAAACAGAAATATTATCACAATCTTGAATGAACAATCTCTTAAATAATACTTTTACCCATGTGTATTGTGATTTCACACAGTACCTTGAACATCGGTCAGCAAACCTGCAAGCGCCAGTCTTTGAAAAAAATGGACATGCTGGCTTATCAGGATTTGTCATAGATGCCACATTTACTTCAGGAGGCATGTCACAACCCTGAAATTTGAAAGCAGAGAAACAATCAAAAATGTGAAATATTTTGGGGAATCCTCATACTTTTTAGATGGAATACCAAAAAAGTTACCTTGTTTATGAAGTTTTCAATCTGTCTCATTAATTTTTCCTAGATATGAAAATTAAGAAAATACCGTTGTAGCAATAACCATAGAAACACACAACAATGAAACACTTGGATAAAGCTGAATGAATCTAATGAAACACAGCCAGGTTAGAAAACTGTATATTAAATAAGATATTACCCAAGTGCTTGTAGGGAATCAAAAATGTCAGATGTGCTAAAATATTTTTACATCTTTTTGATTTAATTTTAAGATAATCCTACAGTACTGTACCTGTTGCTGTTTCTTCTTCTCTGCTATTTTTTCCTGCTCCTCCGCCGCAGCTTTTATTTTACGCTGTTCTTCTTCCCACTCTTCTTTAATACGTAACTAGAAAACCGAAACAATTGTAAAAACTGTACAATAATCCCAGCAGAGCAAAAAATCAAATAAAAATGTACACAAATCATGGCGCAAAATCTACCTCCTGTTTGGCTCTCTCTGCACGTGCCACAGCAAGGCGGTCTTGTCGTTCTTTCCATGCTTTCTGAGCACGCTCTTCCTCTTCAACCCAAGCTGCATGTCGCTCTGCTGCAAGTCGAGCTTCTTCTTCCTCAGCAAAAATTTCCAAGGCCCTCTGTTCCGATAACCATGCTTGGTATCTTGGACATTTGTTTTTAATCTCCAGCTCTTTAAAATTTAAAAAGAAGTCAAACCCCAGCTTTTGAGTTATGGATACAGTCAATATCAATTACAGGTAGCTCAACAACTTAAAAATAAACATCAAAATAATTAAAGAATTGATTGATTACCTTTCTTGATGGCTTCATCTCGTTCTTGAGCCAGCTTTTGACGAATACGTTTTCTTCTCATCTTCTTGGCCTGGGTCCTCCAAATTTTATGGCTGCAATCATATCAATGATTTTTTTAATGTTGTGAAGTAACAGGAAAAAGAAAAAAACCAAAACAAACAAACAAACAAACTGTGAAATTTTTGTAATTTATTGTAAATTAAACATTGAATAGGTTTGTCAACAGTTGATACATCAGAAACTTAGATCAGTTTTGTTTTTTTGTGACGATGCCCATTGAGTGATCTAAGTCCTCTGAATCCAAAAAAATGGGGACGTTTGTCATTAATGTGAATGTTATACATGTGACAAGGTGACATTAACAACAAACCAAAAAACAGGGGGAAACAATACACTAAATACAATATTAACCTTAAAAGAAAGTGCAAAACAAAGAAGATTAACCGTCTGTAGGTTTACACACCCAAACTCACCTCCCCATATCGAAATCATTGACGTGTTATTATTGAACAAAACTACTGACACGAAAATGAATGTCTGTCGTTAGATTCTGGGTTAATTTTTTAAAACATACTAGGGCTTTAACGTCAACCTTAACCTTCTCTTTTTCCCCATTGAGGCATTTGAAGAACGCGCGCCAGAGGTACGTTCAAGACTCCCTGACATGTATCTCTTTTGGTTTATCTCTGCTTTTTATCTCTTCTTGTTATTTTATCACGAATTCTAGCACTCATCAAATTTGACAGATTCACGATTTTTTTTTAAATTTCGTGGATCTATTGTGTCTCACATCTATCTAACGCTCTGAGGCGGCCCTGAGGCGTCAATGTGGTCATTACGGTCAATAATTCAAGTTGAGTTCTGCTGGCTGATGAATTCTGACGTGAACAAAACTTGTTGATCGTCTCGTCTCCGTGTCCAGTCGTAAACACCACAGCCACCAGGTGTGGTTGGTGACGATTGTGACGTTATAAGTGCCAAACTGGCAGTCACGAAAATCTGTGAAGTATGAATCTTTTAATTGTGACTTTTTCAATATGCCTTCATCTATCGCTAGTCTGTTGGTCCATGCCGGCATCCGACTCGGCTTTGGCTCAGGCCGACGAGACGTTTCTGAACGGACACAAGTACATGTCACACGACGAACTGTCAGATTTTCTCCTTAAACTTGAAACCGAACACCCTCACCTAGCAGCGAGGCGGTCTATAGGGAAGTCAGTAGAAGGACGTGACCTGTGGGCCCTAGAACTGAGGGCCAATGTAGGTGCGGAGCGACCTCTGGGCCAACCCATGGTGAAAATGGTTGCTAATATGCACGGCGATGAAACCGTTGGCCGGGAGCTATTGATTTTCCTCGCACAATACTTGCTCAATAATTATGGGAAGGTCCCCAGACTGACCCGCATGCTCAACCGAACCAATATTTTCCTTATGCCCTCCATGAACCCAGACGGCTACTCTCGCTCAAAGGTTTGATTTGTCAATGAAGCAACTAAAACCAGAACGTTTTGCAATTTTTAGCAAAGCATTTTGTTCTAAGCGTTTTGTTCTTTTTTAATTACAGGAAGGTAGTTGTGAATCGATTCCTGGCTATGTTGGACGCGAAAATGCTAACAATGTTGACCTGAACCGCGACTTCCCGGATCAGTTCACTTCTTCAGACAAACAACCAGAAAATTGCCAGCCTGAAACACAGGCACTTATGAAGTGGATTGTTTCAGAACCTTTTGTTTTATCCTCAAATTTACATGGAGGTGCCATTGTTGCTAGCTATCCATTTGATGATACACCAAGTGCAAAGTGAGTTCCCCTGTCATCTGCCAAATTTTGTGCTTTTCCTATCCTTGCTGTGATTTTTACCATTCATAAAATTTTACATCTTGTTTTGTGGGCTGTGTTTTTCTTCTCTTTTTAGCTCTTACTATTCCATTGGCCTTTTCCTTAACTTACCGTATTTATTTGATTCTAAGCTGCACCTCAAATTTTACAGGGGAGTCACTGGAGACTCCCATAAGACCCTTGCTGATCGGGTACTTAATTCTAAGCAGCAACCTAGAGCCCCGCACTGAGCAAGCTATCTGTAGCTCACTCTTTGCAGGGCTCTACAGCACCCCGACGTTGTAGTTTTAAAATCAGAAAAAAGGGCATGATCTAGAAGGGAATAAATACGGTATTATAGGAAGCTTATGCTGTGATTATTATTGAAGACTAGGAGCTGTAGATGTAACAGTTCAATTCTTTTTCTCTCTCTCTAGTCAGGAGCAGTCTCAAATCGAAAGTGCATCCCCTGATGATCAAGTTTTCAAATACTTATCTTTGGAATATGCAAAGCATAATCCCCAAATGTCTAATGGTAAGGCCTGTAAAGGAGATGACTTCCCTCAGGGGATTACAAATGGGGCATACTGGTACAATGTTGATGGTAAGTATTTGCCTTGAACATTCCATAACTTGTCAGATCTACCTCAGCTACCGATAATAGTGCAAGTCTACTTTAAACTTCAGGTGGAATGCAAGATTTTAACTATGTTCGCTCAAACTGCTTTGAAATAACATTTGAACTGTCATGTTGCAAGTTTCCGAAAGTATCTGAACTACCATCTTACTGGCAGGACAACCGAGAGTCCTTATTAAGATATCTAGAACTCGCACACATGGGTTTTAAAGGTATGTACTAATCTATTCAGACTTAAGTGTTCTCTTTAATCTCATAATTATTTAACTATTCTCATTCTCAGGTCTTATTGTTGATACCAATAATATCCCAATTCCAAGTGCTGTTGTAGTAGTTGAAGGTGTAAAGAAAAATGTGACAACTACAACCCGAGGAGAATTTTGGCGACTTCTCACACCTGGAACATATAGTGTTTATGCAAGTGCCTATGGGTAAGAATTCATTTTATCACTTTTCTTATCACTTTTTGTACCCGTTGTACTTTGTTTATGAATCATGATGAAATATGAAATGAATTTAATCTTTTGCTGTAAGGTTTAGTCTCCCATATTAGTAATAACTCTATTTTTCTTTTTGCTTTCTATTTTATTCCAGTTATCAGACATCTCAACCTCTGTCTGTAACTGTGTCAAATAATGATGAACCTATTGTGGTCAACTTCACTCTGCACTCCTATGACAATCAAGGTAAAGTTTAAATGGTTTTTCTTATTATTTTCCCCATTTTGGTGTATTTTAAGCTTAGTGGTATCTGTTTTTTGGCATTTTTTATGTTTTCTCTGGGGTGGGGTTTGTTTGGGTGTGCTGTAGTGCTTGAGATAAAACCTCAACTTAATACTCATATTTGTATAGATAAATGTCTTTGTTTTTTCAGACTCAGATTCCTCCATCTCATAGGAGTGTCATCCCATAACAACAATCATTCAAAATTCAGATCTACTTCCACATATGAAATTGTGTACTAATTCTCCTTTGTATTTTATGGCTTTGCCGTGTTTTCATATAACCACCACCAGAATGATCAACAGACATACACAATGTTTTTCTTTTCTCTCTCTCTTTTTTAAATTTGCCGTATTGCATGACAAACTTTGTGTGCTTGCAAACTGTTAGTGGTTTAGTTGGGTGAGGGTTTTCTTACATGTTGCAATTCATGGGTATGCAAATACTTTAACTTATGATATGGTAATTGAGAGAAAGTGGCCATTTATGGTGCTTCCTTTGCTGCCTGCATCGGAGCTGGTAGTATTAGGTGTATAAATTGTAGAGCTTGATTTTTGAACCACATAAATATCAATGTACCATGTAGGCTTTCATACCTATTGGTGTACTGAAGAGACTGCACACTTAGCCATTAGACGGGTATGTGGTTCTTTTATGTTCACGTTTTCTTCCTGACCTAAAACTAGAATATACTCCTAATATGATGAAATCCAAGTTTGCTTGCCAAACTTGCATATGCACTGAAAACAGTCAAATGCAAGGGAAAAACTAATAGCCTGCTTGGCAGTGTAACCACAGTGGAGTTTGCTGCAGTCTTGTTGTGTCTGCATTATATTAAAATTCTTTTAAAGTGGCTTCAGTCTTACATATGGGAGTGTGACGTGGCATGCCTTTTACTCCTAATTGTTAGCTTTTGCTTGTGCATGTTCATTTAATGTTATATGGTCCACATATAAAGTTTTACCTCTCCACACTCTTCAAATGTATGTTACATATTAAGATCCATTTAAAGGAACATTAATATTTTATTCTTTTTGGTGATGGTTTGTTTAGTAGGAAGTCCAGATTTGCCAGCTGAAGATGTGCAGAAAAATACTGGTTTTCATCAAGAACTGCTGAACCCATTGATCATTATTTTACCCATCATTAGTTCTTGGTTGTCCAGTCAAACAAAACTTGTGAACTGATTTATCTACGTAATTTGGTGTCTAGGTGGAATGATTTCATTTACCATTTCTTTAATTGTTCATGTGTTCTCTGGGATTTTATTATTTGGACAAAGTATATTTTATAATTCTGACAACGACTTCTTAAGTTGGTTTTGTACTTGATTATTGTTGTTTCAGTGTAATTTAGTAATTTACACACAAATTTGACAATTTCTTGTGAATCTATGTCTTAACGAATTAAGCTTATTTTTTGTAAGCAATGAATAAATCTGATTTTAGTAATGGTTTAGAATTTTTAATGGAACCTTGTCTCAAGAAACATACTGAAAGCAACAGTTTTTTCTACAGATTACCTCAGGCAGTTATTAACTTTAATTAAGTCAAATAATTTCTTGCAATATAAGTGAAATTTGGGCTGTTTGCAGACTGTTTCAGGTGCTTAAAGGATGTTGTTAGATCAATGTATTCCTTTTTTTCATGGTTGTGTCCTGATTTTTAGCTGCAAACCTTAAGATAAATTAAAAGCTATCTATGGTGCCTGTTAGTATATTTGCATTTCAATTGGTTCCCTCAATTTCTGTTGTATTACCTTCAAATGTATTATTGCAAACAGATTTCAGATCCATCTGTGAAGATTTTCCTCTTTTATCCTTTTGTGTGATTCTGTTTGATTTGTTAATGCACTGGACTACCCTTGAAACATAATACTTTCAACATCACTCATTTGCAACTTTTCTTTTCTCTTTTCCTGAAGGAACAGGAAAAACAGGTGATCTTATATCAAATGTAAGACTTCAAACAGATGGTGAGGGATTCATGACCGACACAGTTTTTACGCATCACAATTTTTCTGAAATGGTGCATTGGATGACATTTTTATCAAGAACCTACCCAAAAATCACCCGTCTGTATTCAATTGGCACGAGTGTGCGTGGACGTGAATTGTATGTCCTGGAGATTAGTGACAATCCAGGCCATCATGAACCAGGTTTGACTGTTGCATTGATGTTGCTGTCAAATAAAATTAAAATTAGTGTATGGACTTAAATTCATTATTGCCTTTTAGGGGAACCTGAATTCAAGTATGTTGCCAATATGCATGGCAATGAAGTTGTGGGACGGGAAATGCTGCTTCTGTTGGCCAAGTATCTTTGTGAACAATACGGAACGGATAAAAGAATAACTGAACTAATAGATACCACCCGCATACACTTATTGCCTTCAATGAATCCAGATGGTTATGAAGTATCACATGAAGGTGACAAAACATCCGCAATTGGGCGTGCTAACAGCCATGGGAGGGACCTTAACAGAAACTTTCCTGATCAGTATGGGAGCACAAATGTGAGTTTTGAGATGTTTACTAATGTTAACTCTGTTACAGAATAATCCAACTAACCATATATCTTTTAGGACAACCTTGTTCAGGAGCCAGAAACAAAAGCAGTTATGGAGTGGATTAGGAACTATCCTTTTGTGCTGTCAGCCAATTTACATAATGGAGCTTTAGTAGCTAACTATCCTTATGATGATACAAAAAATGGACATAGGGGTGCTAACCCTAGTCCAGACGATGCTGTTTTTAAACGCCTGGCTCATACGTATGCCAATGTAAGAAACTGATTGGATTTCACCACCTTATCTATTGTTCAAAAATTGTTGTAAATTAAGATATTTACCCACCTGTGTTCCAGGCCCACCCAACTATGTCTTTGGGTGAACCATGTGGCAATGATCCATCACTTTTAAACGAAAGATTTCCTAGTGGGATAACTAATGGAGCAGAGTGGTATGTAGTTCCAGGAGGGATGCAGGATTACAATTACTTGCACTCCAACTGCTTTGAACTTACGATCGAAATGGGATGTGACAAGTTCCCAAATCACACTGAAGTACGGAAATATTGGCAGGACCATCGTACATCATTAATTCTCTATATGGAACAGGTCAGTTTATTTAAGAGACAGTAAGTTGTGGTAGTAATACTTTGCAGAATACATTTTACCACATTTGTATTCTTCCAGGTACATACAGGAGTAGCAGGATTTGTAAGATCAACTGCTGGCATTGGTCTAAAAAATGCAATTATTCGTGTCAAAGGCATAGATCATGATATAACTACTGCAGCTGATGGTGACTACTGGCGGTTGCTTCTACCTGGAAAGTATAGCATAACAGCGTCAATGCATGGGTAATGCAACTCTATTCCATCCATAAGATGTGTTCCTTATTGTTTTAGATCTTTCTATCTTATCTTATCTTATCTTTCTATCTGTTTTATGTTTTTCTGTAGTTATGAAAGCCAGACACAGACTATTGAAGTGCCCGATACCGGCGCAACAACGTATATTCCAGCAAGACCAGCACAATTGAATTTCACACTTCTTCGAGATGATATTCTTGAATGGTCTAGTAGTCATGACTTTGATATACCGGAAAATGTGTTAAATATGTACAAGTTACACACATCAGAAGATATCAGGAAAATTGTTCAAGGCATGGAAGTAAAATATCCTCAGCTGGTTGAAGTGGTAGATAGTTTTACCACAGAATCAGTTCTCCACTACAAAATAAGTGATCAGGTAATTTCATTTGACTTTTTACCTTGTGAATATGTGCTATGTCAGTCAGGAAACTTTTGGCCCTTTATCTGACAGAAACAAATGTTGAAATGTTACAGATTGGGGCACCAGAAGAAAATAAGTTTCATATATTGTTGATTGGGGGGTTATGGGGTCCAGAATCAGTTGGTGTGGAACTCCTTCCTCGATTAACACGACATCTTGTGGCTGCTTTTAATGCCAGTGACACCAATGTAGTGCATATCCTTAAAAGTAGTGTGATTCATATGCTGCTTTTATTTGACCAAAGTGTCAATAACACATTAGATTGTGGACTCTCAACTAATCCTGGGGGAGGGATTGGTCAGTTGATTGCCAGTCCAGGAGTTGGGGATACAGATGCAGAAAATAAATTGTTAACCAAAACCATAGATCTTCTGAAGTCTGAGCCGTTGAATTTAATTGTCAGTCTTGAAGGAGGTGGTCTACATCTCAGGTTTGTGTTTTAGTCATGTATGTTTATTGTTAATTTCCATTATTGTTATAAAGGAAATCTCTTATCATCAAATGTTCTGTTACATAGGCACAGCACTCAATCAGATGATGTGCTAAGAGATGCTCTTATAATGTTGGAAAAACATTATGAGCAGTCAACAGCCAGTGAATGTGAACCTATTCAAGGTGTGTCTCACGACAACATGGAAGATCTGAGACAACGAATGGTTGATGCGGTGTATGCAAAAACAGGAAAACCTATGGTTTGTGAACTTTCATTGAATATTAATGTGGCTAGTAATGTGTTCTACAATTATAAAACTTACATAGCTTTATAGAAGTTTAGATACAAATATACTGTTTTGCTGTTCCAGTTATCCATTCAAGCAAGCTGTTGTCGTCATGCAATAGCTGCAGCCATTCCAAAATTGTGGAAAAATAACTTAGAAAGCCTGCTGCGTCTCTTGTCAGCAAGTGTACAGGGTGTTAGAGGCCAGATTATTTTTGAAAATGGTGAACCAGTACGTGGTGCCATTTTGCACATTAAAGATTCAAACTATGACATTCCAGTTTCTCCCAACATGGCATATTTTAATGCTATACTAGCAACAGGATCTTATGTTCTCCAGGTATTTCTCAAAACTAATTCCATTTTCATTCTTTTGCCTTATTGTTTTCAATGTTCTTATTACCTGCATCTGTGTTTAAGGTTCCTGCTGCATATGGAGCTGAAGAAGTCCCAATAAATGTGGATGAAAACCATCTTACTGAGGTAGCTTTGAAAGTTACAAAGAGTGCTCAAATTCCAAGCCCATCTGCTTATCATAGCCTTCAAGACTTAATACATATATTAAGCGAACTTAATGGCCGCTATCCGAAAATAACGCGATTGTATGGGTAAGTTAGTGTCTACACAGTATGATGCTGATCTAAACTTCCATCTATTGATACACATTGTTTTAGTTTGGGAGACACTTCACCTGGTCACATGCTCAAAGTACCAGCATTAGAAATTAGTCTGCAGTCTAGGGATCCACTTACTAGCAGCCCTCCATCTATAGCTTTTGTTGGAGGTTTTCATTCAAATGAAGGCATATCTACAGAAATCCTTATACAATTTATCCAGCACTTACTTCGTAACTATGGAAAAGATCCACGCATTTCTAAATATGTTGAGGTAAACTGGTATTATAATTAATCTTAACATAAACGTTTCATATACTGTTTCATCTCATCATTAATTTCAATTTTAAATTTGCAGAACTTGAAAATCCATATTATTCCAAATGTAAACCCAGATTCTTCAATGGAATCAGATAAGACTAATGTGGAAACTGACTTCCCAATTGGTGAATATTTCTGGAGGTTGAATTTGTTTCCTAAGAATTTTCTTTTTATACCTTATCTTATTTATCATTTCAGATAACATAGATCATCAACCTCAGCTTTTGGTTACCCAGTATCTGATGTCATGGCTTGAAACTGAAAGACCTGTCCTTGCTTTAGGAATACGTGCTGGATCAGTGCATGTTTCAATTCCCTTTGGCAACACACATCCTCATTCATTTCATTCCTCGAGTGATGCAAATCCATACGCCACAGCAGATGATAAGGTTTGCCTTTTTTCCCCCTCTCTTTTTCTTATTTTGTTCTATTTATTTGAAAATTCCAATGCTTTCCATGTTTCCAACCGCTTACCTAGGCTCTAGATCTTGGGGTTGGTAATGTGGTACCGGTAGTGCTAAAGAAGTCACAATATGACTAGTGCACTCGAAAAATACAATAATTTTTCTATAAATATTTTTTTCAATCCAAAGTTTTTTTGTTTTTTTTATCTGTTCTTAAAGTGACAATTGTGGGCATGTGAAGAGGTTGAGCTAGATTAGAGAAGGTAAGAGGTTTGGTCAAAAAGAAATTTGAACAGTAGAAGAGACGTTTTAAAGATACTGTACAATCTGGGGTCTGTGTTGAAGAGTTTGGTTGGAAAGGCCTAATTGACTGCCAGCTTTTTCTATCAATTTTTATTTGAAGGTTTTAAGATTTTTGGCTGTTGTAGCAGTTTGCAATACCGTTGTAGTTATAATACATCAAAGTCCATTGATTGTCAATGTTGTATTGGTAGAAATCTTGGTTGAGAATCTAATCTATAATCTTATCTGTTTCCACCACCATTTCCTTCCAGGTTTTTAGAGCAATTGGGGAACATTACGCAGCACTTCATGAAACAATGTCTAATGGAGTGCCTCACTGTAGCAAGTCACCCACTGACATTTTTGAAAAAGGTGTCACTAATGCAGGGCAATGGAGGCCACGCACTGGAAACTTTATGGTGTGTATCTAAGATTTCTTGTTCTACTGCATTTATAAAGTGACAGAAAAGAAACATTGTTCATTAAAATTTTCCTCATTTAGGACTATGCATATCAAAGAGGGGGTGTCATGGCAATGGAAATCTATGTAGATTGCCGTTTATTACCTGACAAGGCTCCCATTTTGGAAACTTGGCTTTCACATATGAACAGTATACTATATCTGTTGGATGTAGTGAACGGCACTGGTGCACCGGGATTTTCAGGTAAAGTAAACTTGTGTTTTCCTATCTTTCCCCTTGGAAGTCTCTAGTGTCTATATTTGTTTTTTCGCTATATGTTGTAGGTTACATAACAGATGAGAACAATAGACCTGTGGAAAACGCCCGGTTAATGCTTGATGGTAAATCTTTTACTGTAGCTAGCGGGAAGAATGGTGCATATTTGAGACTTACCACCCAAGGCAAGTCTTTTAAACCCAATGGTTTTGTAGAAATTTGAAGATATTAGATATATATTTTCTATTTCAGTACAATCTAATCTGGTTTTTATTCTAGGGGAGCACACTGTGACTGTAGAAGCAAATGGATATAACTCTGTCACAAAATTACTTACCATATCTTCTACTCAACAAGTAAAAGTGATGTTCCATTTAACAAAAGATGAGACTGTATGGGGAATGCCCAGAATCATTTTTGTAATGTTTGCTGGTAAGAACTTACCACCAATTATTGCAAGCTACTGCTTCATAACTTTAATTTCCATTATAATGTACCTTTTCTTCCCACAGGTTTGATCAGCCTTCTTTTGGTTATTTGTGCTGCTGCTTGTTATTCTGTGTATCAACGACGTTCAAGTCGTCGACGAGATGATAGTTATTCATTTTCTATCTTGTCTCAGAGAGCAGAAAATTTTGATAGTATGAAAGAAATTAATATGTTTGCAACACCAGGTTTGAATGGTAAATTATCTACTTTTGAAGCGGTCATGGTTGATTTACAACCACATATTGCTTCATCTGCGCATTGTTCAACTGACATGTGTTTCATATTTGCAGAGCTTCGAGCTAGACCATATCATGATGAAGACTCAACTTCAGAGGAAGATAGTATTAATGGTGAAGATGACATTGTTGTTGTCCGCACAAGTCCAAGCTTTGACCAGTAGTTGACTTCACTGATATTTTTGTTTGATGTGTGATTTATGCAGTAGGGTGCAATGTTTGAATCACTGCTTCATTTTTCCTCATTAACTTTAGAATGTTTTGGGGTAATTTCATTTTTTGTGATATTTTTAAGGTTTTATTACAGATGCATATTGAATATTACTGTTTTGATTTATGGGAAGAGAATGTCCACGAGTACAAAGACGAAGACTTCTTTTTCAATAGTAAATTTGTTGATATTAAATTATTTTTGATATTATGTTATTGTAAGGGAGCCTGGTTGTGTTCTATCAGTTCTATTTTATTACTAACTTTTCTGGTACGGCTGCTATTTTAAAATCTGTATGTGTACTCTTAGTCCCATTACTATTTTACATTGACTGCTGTGAGGTTTTTGAATGCATTTTTCCAGGACGTAAGTCCTTGGACTTTCTCATTTTTTCAACCATAAACTGTCTTAAATATATTTTTACTAATTCATTAAAATTAGTCTTTTAAACATCCTTTTAACAATAGAAATGTTAAATGTTTTGTAGTTTATCTAGGTAGTAGATTACTTATTAAACATGTGATAATTAACATTTATCACTGAGCCGTCCAACTGGTCAAATGTGCCAGTGTGTAATCTCTGCCGGGAATTTCTAGAAGTACCCCTTTACTATTTTTTAAAAAATAAAATAAAAATTAACAGAATATTTATTCAAAGTAAACAAGGGGGTATCTCAAGCTCATTCCCATCTCTATGCTGTGATACATCAATAATGGGAGATACTTCTTTAAAAGTTGAAAAACAGTGTGGAGAGAGTCAGTTTATAAAGATAAGCAATAAATATTATTGGCTGTGACAGTATACATCTGAATGCACTTAGAATCCGTAGTTTGTTTTATTTAACAGTTTGTTTAAATAAATGACCAATTTAGCTGGAGAATTGTGTTACTTTTTTACTGTAAAACCTCGTCTTGTCTCCATGATTGTTAGTAGCCCCTGTGAAACGGCCACCCCCTTTCTTCCTTTCACTAACATCTCAAGCTGCGTCCAGACAAGAGGGTCCCTTGGGTCGCTTGGGTTGTTTGGGTCGCTGTGGGGTCTCTGAGTCTGCGCAGAGAACCAAAACGTGGCTTCTGCGCCGGCTCAGAGACCCAAGCGACCCAAGCAACCCAAGCGACCCTCTTGTCTGGACGCAGCTTCAGCCCGGCCGCTCCGGACACCGAGCCGCCGAGCCGGCGGAGCCAGCCCCAGAAAGTTGCCCTACTCTCCTGGCATCTAGGCAACCCGCGTCCGAAGGGGGTGTAGCGCTCGGGCCCTTTTCCGAGCGGGCGGGCGGCCGAGCCTCGGGTCTATCCGACCTACACCCTAACCGAGATCCCTGATTGGTCAATTCGTCCAAAAACAAATGACTCGCGGGGCGAATTCGCCAATCACGGACCTGCATCCTGCATTAGGTTGTAGGCTGAACCCTCACTTTCAGCGCAGGGTAGAAAACTTTTCGCGACCCTATTCAACTTTTCTCCACCTTTGGGCATTATTGGGATTGGGATTAGCACCTCATGCCGCGTAGCCAAGATTAAGTAGCTGTCCATGATTTTATACCTGATCTGATTTGTTTGATTACTCTCTTCAAGATCAGTGCCTAAGCATCATACACATCATTTCATGTTTCCCAGCTTGTACACCACTTGTGTATTTGAAAGTTCAAATTTTTCAACTAACAACAGTTTTGCCCTAATCTTTTTCTAAATGAAAGAAGAAATAACAAACAAATAACTGAAGACGTCTTCAAAATACTTCGTGACTTGGAGAGTTTTGTGAGTAGCGTAATGAAATGTGTCTACCTATCAGTCGCATAGTCGTTTATATTCCCCGAGAAGCTAAATAGTTTCAAAGTTTGCAGGTTATCTGCTTTATTTTAAATTAATAATAATGTATTTCAGTGTACACACCTTGTGATGTATTCGTGTTGTGTATTTGATCTCACCATTTTCAAATGATGGATCTAACCCCAGTGTTTCTACTTGAACTATATTTTGATTATCCTATTTCTTGTGCTGTAGGTTTTTTAGTTGGTTTGAACTGATTTTAATGGTGCTACATCTTTTGTAATGTTATGGAAAAACCATGGGAAATCGTCAAAAAATTCCAACAACAATTATACCAAGCTCCCATGCCGTATAATGTCAGACCGAATAAGCCACTACCAGGGCAGGTATGATCACAATCTGTCACGCTTCTGTATTGAACTGCACTTCAGAAGTGATATTGTGACTACTTTCTTTAGAATAGTATTTTGCACTTTTTAAAAATCAGTGTACATTACATGACCAGAACTTCACATGTTCCAGGTGAAGGCAGTTCACCATTTTTTACCTTCAAATGGTCTACAAGATGCGGCTTTAAGAATTAAAAAAGTGAAGGATATAGTTGATGAATCAACTCGAATAGCTGATGAAAGTAGACCACGGTTCCTCAGTAATACTAATTCAAGCTTTTGTCAAAACTGTAATTGTGAAAATTGTCTCAATCAGTCTTCCATCTTGGGTAAGTAATATGATAACTGGTAACAATGATGGGAATACGTACGGTTTCAGTATTTACTAATTTTTAGTGTGAAAATATGTTTAGGTCCACCTGAGAGTAATTTGAATAGAACCATACCTGACCTTATTCAGTCATTTGAGGTGTTTCTTCAAGTAAGTTACTTCAGCCAAATTAATTTAATTTACCTAGTATGTGTAATGTATCTCAAAAATAACTCTATTTCAGACTCAAAGGCAACAGTTCATGCAAATGATAAATCAGCTCACATCTGGTTAGTTTTGTGGATGTTTGTTTTAAAATACTATTTAAATTCAATTTAATGCCACATATTTTCCAACCTTATGTTTTATACTTTAGTTCTAGATTCATCCAACAGTTCATTTCCTTGTCAGCAGTCCACAAGTAATGTTCTGAAATCGACTTTTCCTGTTCCTCAACTGACACTGATGGAATGTGATTCCTCTGAAAAAACTAAGTAAGATCAATGGTAGACATCTTGTCATTTTAATCTTATCTGCTAACCTAAGTAAATAAAGGGAGAAGTAGACACAAAATTAATTTTTTGTCAAATGTAACACTCGTTCTTTACGGTGTTTGCAATTATTGTTCTTGGTGCTTTACATTATCCAATTATATTACTACATGCAGATATGCATATAGGAATGTCACAAAAATTTGTAGTTTTAATACTGGTCTTGCCCGTCTAATTGTGTGTAAATGCAAATACTTAAACTTATCGAGGGGGGGGTGAGGCAGGGCCTGAACACAGCCCGAGGGCGGCTGGCTCGGTAGTCGGGGGACTTAGATGGAATACCCTCAAAGTTATTTTTAAGAGTTCTCAAAAAAGTACTATTAAATATGAAACAAGTTAATTTTTCAAAAGTGACAGCAAGGTTCCTAATTTTGAATAGTATTAATTTTATGCTTGTAGCTGTTGTGTCTTCTGTGATTAAAATGTCCACTAATAAGCTGGGTCACAAAAATCAGCAAAATTTGTCAAGAGTTCTCAAAATAATACTATTAAACTAAAAAAAAAATTAGTTCATTGTTGGAATCAAGACCAGGGGTCCATAACTTATCGTAATACAAATGAACATTAGTTACTCAACGTCACAAAACACATGTCCGATTAAAAGTTAAAGTTATCGATTTTGAAATATGTCCGTTATTAATCATACATACTGTAGGAAAAAGTTGGACTTGTCAAATAATTAACCTTATGTCTAAAGGACTATAGTAAAAGTTACAAGTTATAACTTTAACTCTTAAAGTAACGTTAAAGACAGCTAAGTAATAAGTTACGGACCCCTGATCAAGACCAGTATTTCCAAATCAGAATGGTACAGTTTCCACTTCTGTAGGTATTGTGATTTGTGAGATGAAAGTGGAATCATATTAAGCATTACCTCACACCGAGAACAATACTCGTTCTTCCACTACCGACTATGTGAGGGTGGGTGGTAAAGAATGAGTAAAAAATAATGTTTTGTTTCTATAGATGCATTAATGATTGTACATCAAGATCTGTTCAATGTCATATCTCTCCAACAATTAGTAGAGAAGAAGATGCTGGGAAGCAGATGTTAAGGTAAAGTTTTGTTTATGTTCTAGTTTAAATCTTGACTGCTTACCGAAGAAAAGAAATAATGTTTTGCTCCTATAGATCCATTAATGATGATACATCAAGTTCTACTCGATGCGATAACTCTCCAACAAAAAGTAGAGAAGGTGATGCTGGAAAGCAGATTTTAAGGTAGTGTTTTCTTTTTGTCCTAGTACTGCCTAATTTTCTTTTCCAATTAGTTATCAGTTAACATTTTAATGTTTTTCATTTTTAATCTTTAGTTCTCCATGTGAGAGTCCAAGCAGCACAGTGCATGCAGGTGATGATGGCTCTTCCACAACAAGTCTTCTACATAATGAAACAGAAAATATTTCTAAGAAACACAATTTTATTAAACCAAGAGTCCCTGAAATTGATCAGGCCAATGTTAATTTCAAGAGCAATGGAAAAGTGATTCGGAGTGAGGTGTCTGTAGGAAAGAATTCCAACAATCTTCATGATGACCACTCATCTTTCTGTTCCGAAGACATTAGTTTCAGGCCTCTCCGAAAGTCGTCAATTTTGAGAATGAAAGACAACACTGTTGATGATTGGTCCAGTCTTATTCAGATTGAATCTGATCCTGTTCTTGTTAGTGAAGAACTGTTAGAATGTAGTGTTAAAATTGACAAGCTTAACACCAACAATTCAATGGCTAAGAAAAAGAAAACTCATGCAAGAGATGGGCATAAGTCAGCAAATAGCTTAATTCATTGTAGTACCGACAAGGTTTCTTTAAGTGTGTCCGAGACAACAGTCCCTGTTTGTAGGACGAGGTCTGGGAGAGCTGTTGAGAAACCCAGGCAGTATTGGCTATCTAAGACTCAGGACACAGAATGTAATTCTACACGTCAAGCTGAAATTCCTAAATCAAAGTCAGGTATGCAATTTGTGTAAAGAAAATCATTTCACAATTATGCTCAGTAACGGTTGGGTTTAGCTAATCTTTCCTCCTCTACCCATCTAGGTAATAAAAGCACAAGGAGGAGAAGGAAAGATTCTCAAACATCTAATATAATTCCAGAAACCAATTTGGTGCTTGAGGTATTTATGAATATGCATTAATTTCTATTGCTCTCAGAAAGTAATTGATTATAATATAATGGTCTTGTAACTAAACAGGATAGACGAAAACCCACCAAGTCTGAAATGAAAGGGAGTGCACCTGCCCTTAAAAAAGAGACTTTGAAGAAAGTGGCAAAAGTTCTGACAGCAGAACCAGAGCAATCATTGCTTACAGTCTCAAAGAAAGGGTGAACATTTTACTAATTTTTTGTTACTTGTCTTCTTACTACTGTCATGAGAGAGTTCTTTGCCATTATAATGGTTGATACTGATTTACACATCTTTTTCAGTATAACCAGGGCAAAGAAAGCTAAAGCTGAATCATCAGTTGACAAGTCTGAGGATGATACAAGAAATGTAAGAAAAAAGCAAACTAAACTTGGAAAAGTCCATAGAAATGTATTTACATTAAATAATTACTTTGTTTTAAATAAAACTTGATTTTGTTGCAACATCCCTACTTAAAAAAAATTACTACTCTATCAGGTGCAACTGTTGCAGCAGGTTAATCTGAATTTGGAAATAAGTAACAATGCTTCCAAAAAAGGTGCTAAAATCAGTAATAATAAGCAAGTACTACCCAGGCAGGAAATTGATCAGAATGCTGGAAAGATAAACACGGCTAAGAGAAAGGTAAACAAGACTAGCACAATGTCAACATTTTGTATTCAGTGAATTCAGTTTTAAGTTTAAAGGTTGAATACATAAGTCCTATTTTTTCAAGGTTCCCCACCAAGTAAAGGATAACCAAACGGAAAAGAGTGGTCCTGAAAATCAAGGTCCAAAAATGAAGAGAAAAAAGAAAAATCCAGCATCAACTAAGTAAATTATAGTGGTTGCTTTTTAAAGTGTGTCTTTCATTTTTGAAATATGTCTAAAGTCTGTTTTTAAAATGTTTTTACATTTACAGCGCTTCAAGTAAAAGACAGAAAACAATGATCAACATTGCAAGAAAACTGTCTACAGACTCAACAGAGCCAGATTATGAATGTTATTTTACGGTAAGAAATCAATTGGTGTTAGATTGTCTCATTACTTTGAATATCTTTAGTAAGATGTGTGTTTAAGAAAAAAAAAGAACATGAGGGGGGGGAGGGATTCTTACCATCCAAACTATTTTATGCAAATGATTTCCTCTCTTTGCAGGAGGAGCAAGCGCACTCTTGGCTTGAATCTTGAGCTCTGAAGTAATATTCAAGTACAAGACCACATATTGTTATTTTAGATAGGTGAACAAAAGAAATAATAAGACTATAACAAACATTTACTAGCTATATTTTTCCGGACAATGCAGTTAAATTTTGATTTGTATTTTATGACGGTGTGCAATAATAATCATATATAATGTTCTTTTTGAATGTACAGTGATAGATTTTTTTCGTGGCCATGTTCCTCTGCGTGAAGTGGTTCATCAAAGCTTTGCCAGATGCGGCATCCACGGGTGTCTGCACCATCACTAATTCAACCGCAATCACAACCCCTCTCCCCGCAAAGGCCTCAAACTTGCATGGGGGTCCAGGCCGGTTAGGCTTCAGGCCAGGGCGGCGGTCAGCCATCACAGGCGTGGTTAGGGCATGCGTACTCAGCGTACTCATCCTGCAGGTCCGTTTCCGTTCCTCTGGCGGTCGCAACAACGGGTCTACCCGCTTCGCACGCCCGTGTCCCTGCCCTGTCTGGGTGTGTTATGTATTAGCCTCCCTAGGGCTGGAGCAACGCTTGTGCTGCGGGAGCTGAGCCACTCTCTTTGTCCCCCAGAGTCCCTCCCCCCACATCCCCCTCCCCCGTGCCAACTACCCCTCGGAGAGGCAGAAGGGGCGAGGGGCGTGGAGAAGTCACTCCTGCATGATGGATAGGGCAACGTGATGTGTCAGAACCGTAATAGGGGCGCGTTGGCTGGGGGGGAGGGGGTCTGCCAGGGAGAGAGACAAGTCTGGAGCTGGACGGGACGGGGCATACGAGATGGCGCCGAATGAGTCTGAGAATGGCGCCTGCCGGTTAGGCCACCTGGCGAGCTGGGCAGAGTGGAGCCTGTCGGGCGGTGGGGGTTGTTATAGGAGGATACATACGGTCCGTAGACTAGGCATATTCCCACACCTGCGCCAGACTAAATTCGACACCGTCTGGTCTAGCGGACGCGGGCCCCGCTGACCACGCTGGCCCTGCTGGCCGCGCTGGTCGGTTCGGCGCTACCCGCGCCGGCCGCACTGGCCGTCGCTAGCCGCGCTGCCAGTGCCCTCAGCAGGTGATGGCCAAACGCGGGTGGCTGAAAGGACATCCGTCTGGCGCGGATCGGGTGCGAATCGGCGGGAGGATGTTCTGATCGTGGGAATGCAACCCCAGGAGATCAGCCCTCCACGCTGGACGCTCCCGATGGCATAAATAGAGGTGCAGGGCAGACCAGAGCTCACAGTCGCCTCGAGGGAGCGCTAGGAGGATAGGATGAGTGTAGCGAGGAACCACTGCATCATGTCCTAGCTTCAATATAACTAGATAGCCTTAACCTTCTGACACAATCATTCATCCTGACTAGAACCCGAGGAGTTCACTCCTAAAACAGGGTGCGACCCAAGTACTTGCAACAGGGGGAGGTCACTTGGGTCTCGGGGACTGTCTACAACAGGGCCTCGAACTCAAGTTACCCGCCAATCCGCGGTAGGGTAGGCCGCCCGCACCACTACATCTGGTAATCTGGTGAAGGCTCGACTCCGGCCGGAGAAGTGCGCCTCCGCTGCAGCAGCCTGCTGGCCGGCCCGGCAGAGGGGACCGGGCACGGAAAACTGCGAACTCGAACGAGTGGTGAGTTATGTCTCTAGTATCATTTTGAAACACCCTCCAGTCGCGTCCCCCGGGCGGGCGAGCTGCGATTTTGATACCTGGTCTACAATTGGTAGAGGATGTATAATTATGTCCCCTGACCCGTGCATATGAGAAGAACAACATGCAGGCCCGGCCCCTGCCGAACGGAGTTGCCGGCGGAGCGGACTTTTTTTTGACCTACCTCATTTTCTTTGATACCCCCTTTCAGCCCCTTAGGGGTGGTTGCCAGGATTTGCCATAGGCGTTTCGTTTTCTAGGAGTGAACCGTAAGATACCCTGAAAATTTGAAGTCTCTAGCACATCTCCTTCTAGTGGAACAGACAGACACACAGACAGACACGAGGTCGTTTGCATAAGCCCGCTAGATAGTTTTTCTAAAGCAGAAGGGCGGGCTAAAACCTCCGGAAGTGCCATTTTATCTGCAAGCGAGGTAGATTTCTTATGGGTGCTAACATAAGGAGCCAAGAGACTACAGAGGGGACAGGAAGCTCTCTGCCCCGCGGCTGCCGCCTTGCCGCACGTTGAGACATCTGGCCGCCTCAATATTTTTCCTATAGAATTGTAGGGGAAGGTCTGCCGATGGCCGTGTTACCAAAAGTTGCGTCAAAAGTCTAGCCAGATTTGAATGGCGAGCCGTGTGCTGCGAGGATAGGCAAACCCGCCGGCACCCGTGCATGCGGCACAGTATAACTACGGAAGTGCGCGGCGTGAATCAGTGGAATCAGCCACCTGGCGTCTGGCGTAATTAGAAGTGTCAAATTTCGTTGAAAATTCGTCATACTAAGCAAAGATTTCAAGGGCAATTCCGCAGTTTTTGTTCTACTAATTCGCACGGGACAGGCGGCGTCGGCGGCGTCGGGTCAGTATGCGCTCTGCAGCTACCGCAATCGCGAAACCAAACCAATACGCGCGCGCGCACGTGTGTGTGTGTGTGCGTGTGTGTGCGCGCGCGTGTGTGTGTGTGTGCGCGCGCGCGCGTCTGTATTCCTGGCCGTTCCGCCGCTGCCCCACATATTGGGAAAGGGAACGCTCCCGTTTCCAAGTCCGACCGAACCGACCGGCCGCCCGTAAAAAAGCTCGTAGGGACGAGAAACAGAGGAGGGGGGGGGGAGGGGAGGGGGAGGGGGAGGGGCACTGACGGACAAACGAACATGTTGGCATTACAACTGAACGGCAGCGCCCCGCGTTGCCTGGCGTTGCCACACCCACCCACGCCCACCGCGCCGCGGGCACCGCGAGTGGACAGGTCGGCGTGAGGGGGCGATAGCAAGGCGTTAGCGCAGTGTACACTTATGGAAGAACAGGCGGTAACGGTTCCTGCTGATTGGTCAAGCTTTTACCCCGCGACAAGCTCTGGACCAATTAGGAACGTTTATGTTTCAGCCGCTCTTTTTCTTTCTTTGTTAGCTGAAGTACACTTGCGAGCGGGCTAGGGCCGAAGACCCGGGGCCACGACGTCACACGCATGGGATGGGCTCCTCGGCGACCTCCTCCCCGCGCCGCCCGTGGGGCCGTCCGTCCGTCTGTCCGTCCGCGCCGAGCCCCGCGCGCCGTGGGCGCTCGGTGATCCTGGCGGGGCGGGGAGCGGGGAATTCAATAAGCCTGTCGAAGCCGCTTCCCGACGGTCCACGAATCTAATAACATTCTGCTTCTCCTCTCTTCTCTCCTCGCCGGACCGACCCTCCCTGCGCCCTGCACCGTGCGCCCCTGGTCGCCCCCGGGCCTCTGGGCGCCCTCTCCCTCTAGAAGGACGCACCCGCCCTTCTTTCCTCTTCCCCAGTGTCTCCAGGCGGGGCCTGCCCCGGGCTGCGCCGTGCAGCAGGGAGCTTTGATCTCGTCCCGGGGCTAGCCGGCCTGGCCTGGCAGGTGGCTGATGTATTACAGGGCACATTGATTTGACACGCGTAGGGAGGGCGAGAGGGGCTGGGTCTGGGACTGAGATCGGATAGGACCATAGCCACCCCAACCCCAGCACTATACCCACACCTAGCCCTAGCCCCTCCACGGGCGCGGTCTGCTTCGTCTGCTCCCCGCCTGACTCGCCGCACCTCGCCCCAGTGGGGTCAGAGAGTCGCCGGATGTGCACGCGCAGGGCGTGGGCGGTGAGAGCGACGGGGTGGAAGACTTAGAGGCAGACATTGCATTTGGTGTCAAACACTGCACTTTTCCAAATAACTCTCTACTCTCTGTCTCTTCTGTCTCCATGTCAAATTATCAGGAAGCATTGTACCAGGTGGCTGACTCACGCCGCCCACTTTCGCCACTGTACCACAAACAGGGGTGCGGGTGGGCTTCGGAGAACATGTACTGGGGGGCTTCTCGGGAACCACTTCAAGAACGGGAACGGGAACGCGACGCGGAGAAGAGAACGAACTGGTGAACGCGCGCCATAAGGGCAGTTTTAACCGCTGCTTCCTGCCAAGCGCTCCGCGAGAACTTTTGAATTTTCCCCTACGTATACTAGTCCTGGACCTCTCACTGCGCATCACGAGCAGCACTGCACGGACGAGCATGGACCATCAGATGGATGTTATCCGCATACGGATAACGCACGTTATTACAACGTTTTTCGGGAATGTTTATTAAAGGAGCTCTTCCATTTTATTTTTGATTATGGACGGAACGGAGAAGAGGTCATTTGAAAGTCAGCGCGGTTTCCCCGTTTGTTTTTCTTTTCTTCCTCTAGCCTGGCTCGTTGACGCGATGAGCGCGCGCCATTTATGCAGACGGTTTGAGCAACCTTCAAAACATTTCATTCACGGCGCTGATTGCGAGGCTGAGCCCCGGCGGATCGGAGGCCTGGCGGGGCGATATCACAACCGCACGGGATGGAAGCGGCGGCGGCGCGAGCGGAGTTTGGAAATCGATCCAGGACGTCTAGGACGAGGAACCAAAGGCAGCGCGCGGCAGATCTGCGTAGGCACCTCCTTTCGACACGATCGTTGTCACACCAGACCAGAGAGGTGAAGCGGGTGTGGCCCAGCAGGAGAACTGCCAATAAGTGACACGAAAAAGTCACGATTAACTCCACAGCATGTCATTTTGTTTATTTGGGCACAGTGAACAATGCTTGTTGTTCTAAGTATTAGGATCGCAGGGAAAGTCAATTAGTCTTCTAGTCTCCCACATGCTCTCACTCAGATTTATTTGCCGCTTGGCGCCTGTGAGGCTCAGGGTAGGCCACCCCGCAGTACACCCATGCACTACAGGCAAGATGTTGCCTACCGATCAGGCGTTATGAGACCTTGCATTGGCCCAATTTCGTAACGGCAGATGACAGACGCACTTTATGGATGATCCAACCACAATAGGGGCAATAATTTACAAATAATTTAAGTTAAAGATTTATCGTTCCTTCGTCTCTCTTGTTTAATGCGTTTGTTTGTTTGCTTGTTTGTTTGTTTGTTTGTTTGTTTGTTTGTTTGTTTGTTTCGCTCATCATTAAGTACAGCTCGACCTCGAATGTGATATGCACACCCCCGGGAAGAAACACGATACGAGACCGACCTCAGCTCAGCCACCGCAGCCTCCGCAGCCCAGCCGGCGCGGCAGAACACCCGAGAGAGGACCTCGCCTAGCTACCCCGACTCACTCCAACCCCCTCCCCTCTTTAATCGAGAGACAAACAGAGCGGTCACCGAAATGCATCAGGTAGTCGCGGTGACGTGACGCTCTAAACTTGTTCTTTAACTTTAAAATTACCGCTTTTAATGTGGTCTGTTCACCCGCGGAAAGTTCGTCCGTCATCTGCCGTACAAAAAATAATTACAATATTTTTTTACAATAATAATTTCCAGGGTTGTGTCCCAATCCTCGTCCCTAGTCGGTCGGTTCAAGTTGGTCGGTCACTGCGAGACAGATCCATTAGAATTGCACACATCTTTCCCTCTCACACCCACCGATCGACCCTGATTGGTTTGAATTATTATGATTTTATTTTACTGAATTAGCGTGAATTGGCTGGAATTGACTTGAATTGAATGTAAATTGCCTTGAGATGGACTGAATTAGTTGAATTATTTTTGAATTCGTTTGAATTACTTCTGAATTATGGTGAATTAAATTAAATTGGTCTGAATTAGTTTGAATTGGGCAGAATGGGGATGGCGATATGAGAAGCTCGGGGTAGAGTGCGCTAGTGAGGGGTGAGATCAAACACTGGGGCGCGCCATTCAATCCACGGTATATCGGCCCGAATGAAACGGCTCTTGCTTAATGTTGACGCCTCATTTCCACCGTTTCTCCTCTTCAGAAATTGCATGCATGTCTATCTTCCCCATTACAATACAAGAACGCCCAAATTTCCATCATTTTGCAGTTCAAACTGACACTTTTTTCATGCCACTGTTCCCCATGTATTACAACGGGGGGAGCTCGCGCGCGAAGCGAGAGTTGATCTCACCGCTCACTAGCGCTCCAAGCGGCCGCAACTCGCAAGCGCCATCTCCATTAGGGGTGTACATTTGTCAGGCGAGTTATCCACCCCTCGATTGGGATGCATGGTCCAGCCAATGTAAGGTCTCATAGCGCCTGATAGGTATGCAACATCTTGCCCGTATGGCATGGGTGTACTGTGGGGTGGCCTACACCAAGTCTCACAGGTGCCGAGCTCCTGTAATTTGCCGAACGATCGAAGGGATCTGAGAAATAGATGCACATTTTACACGACCCTAAATAAAAAAATAAATGCCGTTCTGATTACGGTAACCCACTGTTAAAGTCTTACGAAGAAAAATGCCAAATCCTTTGTAATACGAAGGATTTGGACGCTTCGTAGGGAGAAAATCCTTTGTAGGTACGAAGCATTTGGCATTTTGCTTCGTAAGACTTTAACCGTGCCTCTTTCCCCAAAACTAATGGTTGTAGGCCAAACCAAAAATAATCAAATTTTCAGATAAAACTCCGTTTAGATCATATGCAGCATTTCACTAGTAAGAAAGTGACCATACTGAAAATCCATTTGTACAAATGTCACACATCTACCTACTGTGACTGTAAATACGTATGCAGGTGTGTGACAAAATACATCTGAGCGAATAGCGATTGGTACTTGTTAAAGACATCTATTTAGTCGTCCTTCTTGTACTGTGTTGTTAGGGCCAGTTAGGGCTACGACACTAGAGTATTGCGGTGCCATCACACAGACATGTAGACAGATCGGCAGACAGACGGACAGGAGGGCGGGCGGACAAGCGGGCCGACAGCGGGTGATCGAAGCGCGAGCGAGTGCATAAGTGGGCCTTCTTCCCCGGCCTTCTTCCACTCAGCCGGCCGGAGAGCAGGCTCGTGCACCACGACTTACCAGCGCAATTAAACGCCGGGCGCGGACACCCCGCCACGCCCCGCCGCACGCCCTGCCAGACCACGCCCCGCTCCGCCAAAGCCGTCGTCAGCCTGACTGACGTGTCTGTGTGTCGTCAGCGCAGAGGGAGGGAGTGAAGCGAGGGATCGTGGTCCGAACCTCGTGACGGTCAGAGCCTTCAGAGAGACGCTCAAAGCATATTTCCTCGCTTCGACCCGACGCTCGCGAAAGCGATGTGACCTGACACCTGACCATGTCGTCCAGGCGATCCCTCGTACAGGAATTCGCCTCGCCGCTGCCCTGCGGCCCATGCACTGGCGGGACCCGCTGCGCTGATGCTTCCTGGGTGCGTCCAGTCCGGAGCACGGCCGCGCCGCCCCTCAGCGTGACGAGCCCGGGGGGCGTGCGGCAGCGTGCGCCGGCCCGGGTGGGGCGGCTGGACGAGCCCGCGAGGCGAAATTAGCGTACGTGAGACGGAACGCCTACCTACGGACGGGCGGGCGGACGTCGCGACTCGTCCAGAGTTGCGTCGCGACCGCTGCTGCTGCTGCTGCTGCTGCTGCCGCCGCTGCTGCTGCTGCTGCCGCCCCAGTGTAATTACCCGGCCCCGGCCCTGATCACTCACACCTCGGCACGTTATTTCAAAAGCGCTGGCTGTCCGGCTGTCCGGGGCCGCCGGGGCCGCGGCACGGGCGCGGTGGGGGCGCGGTGGGGGCGCGACGGCAGCTCCGCGGCAGCACGGCATAGTTCCCACTAAATTAGTCTTGTGAGGTTTTTAGCCCGCCCTTCTGCTTTAAAAATGATGCCCAGGGGGGGCCTATGCAACCGGTCTCGTGTCCGTCTGCCAC
>NW_026267207.1:512531-517341 GCF_000697945.3 Frankliniella occidentalis | reverse complement strand
GAGAGAGAGAGAGAGAGAGAGAGAGAGAGAGAGAGAGAGAGAGAGAGAGAGAGGCCGCCGCGCGGGGTGAGATAACTCCGCAGTGCACGCAGTGTGCGTGGGCGAATGACTGTGTATATGTTAGTTGTAGCCCCGGGTTGTAAAACCTCTCGCAAGTGAGTGAGAGAGCTAGGTGAGACGGAGAGGGAAAAGCAGGCATATCGGTCGCGCACACGGGCCGGGCTGGTCCAAGGCAGGGCCCTCCCGTTGTCCAGGCCGTTGTGCCGTGCGGTAACTCGCACAGCCGCCGTCCTGTCCCCTCGGCTGGGCTGGCAGGTGCAGCACAGCGCAGACCGGGCCAATATGCCCAGGCATCAAGGACTCTTTTGCAGGGCGGATCCGGGGCGGGTACAGAGGCAGGCGCGGCGGGGGCGCGGCGGGAGCGGGCCGAGCGGGCGGCCAGTGTATGCGGGAGAAAAACAAACCAGTTCAAAGCGGCAGCCGCAGCCGCAGCCGCAGCAGCAGCAGCAGCAGCAGCGGTAGCCTTGTGATTCCTCGCCCAAATCAATTCGGCTGATGTAATTGGGTTTGTTTCCCCGGGTTCGCATTCGCAAGCGGCGGCGGTCTGTTCTGAAAAAGTTGCGCAGGGTTGAGCTCCCCGCCGGCGTCCCGTCCCACGCGCCGCGCCAGGGCCAGACCGGGAGGACCATAGCGGCCCCCAGTACAGTCAAATGACAAATGGGCAGCAGTAACCAGCCGTATCTTTGTGTCGATAAATGTCAACCCTCTCTCCCCATAAAGGTAGACTTTACATTATTCCTGTTTTGAATTTTGCTCGGAATTTTGAAGTAATTAATTATGCCAATTTTCGATTTCAAGTGCCTGTTTTGCTTGTGTTTGTGTGGGCGAGTGCGCCACCTGTGTGGCATGTCTTGGGGACGGACGCGGACGGGCCCCCGCGGGCCCGCTTCCCAGGATGTGTCGGCGCGGACACAGACACTCTACGAGGGCCCATATGCGATACGACACAGCCGGGTTGGAAAACCCGCTCCGCCTCGAGCTTTTGCACCGCACAGCAGTGTAGAGCAGTGCAGCTCGGGGCCGGGCCGGGGCACCACCAGGAGGAACATAGACGCACCTGCCCGGCACCCGTCACGCCTTGCCACGGGCTGGCATGCAGCACGGCACGGTGCCAAACCAGCCAAACACGGCAGGTCTAGGCGGGGCGGGGCCGGCCCAGGGGGCCCGGGGTACTGCGGGCCAGTCACAGCGAGGTGCAGCAGAGTGCCGCATATGTGTGTCGGCCTGACAAACAGCGCGTTCTGGGCCGGATCCCGACCGGATCCACAACAGACTGCATTCTCGACGACTACTTACGTTTGCCACTGCATCAGGTGGCTGAAAAACCAACTGCTAACGCTAACCCATCCGAACCCATCGGATTTTGTTGTCGTTCTGACTGTGAACTGGTGCATGCATGAGCGATTGTTCCCGCCTGATGACGCTGAAACTCGCGCTGGAAGAAAAGTCAATCCACCACGCATTCTAATCCTACAGGGTTGCTCAGTAACCTGGTATTTGAAAAGTGACATGCATGACAATCAACATGAAACCTCTTTGAAAGCTCTTTGGGAAATACATCGGAGGTTGTCGAGTCAAATACGTCTGCTTTTCAAATTTTTTAAAATGAAAAATTTCCCCATGTTTCTGATTTAGTCCGAGCAATACCAGGTGGCTGATTAACCCCGCTCACTTCTGTAGTTGTACTGTACCGCACGCACGAGTGCGGGCTGGTTGCCTACTCACTCCACCCGTAAGGCGCCGTGCACAGGGGCGCCAAGCCCGCCCGCACTCCTGCGTGCGGTACAGTATAACTACAGAAGTGAGCGGGGTTAATCAACTACCCGGTATAATCAACACTACACACTTTTAAAACGGTGAGTTTCACCGTAAGCTACAACGAATTCGGTCTGCATCACCATAACTTACACTTACATTCACCGTAGCTTAGTGAAAATTGACCGTACGCTACAGTGCTGCAGGGTTCATTGTAGCTCACAGTCACCGTAAGTTTTTCTCACTGCACGCACGACTGTCATTTCTGACTTGAACTGCGTACAAACTCCCTCAAGTTCAAATAAACGTGTTCGTTTTGTGATTTGTTTTTACTTGACAACATGTGTGGTTTTTGTGTCAGCCAACGCCGTCCGGGAGGCCCTCTCGTCGGCACCTGCTGTCATCACATCGAGTGCCGTTAGCAATACGCCAGGAAATGCGTCGCCTCTCGCAACGCGTCAAGTGCTTCGGCAGGAGGGAGGGGCGGGCAGCCCATGGGGCCGGCGGGCGGGAGTGGCAGTGCGGAGCCGAGCCATGAGCGGAGCGAGCGCCGAGTGGCCCTCAAAGCTGTCCTAATGCCAACTCATGGAGAGCCGCGCTGGCGCTAGCGCTGGCAGTGGCAGTTCAGTGGATACCGCAGGCTGCTGGTTTGTAGTTTGCAAGTGGACCGAGTCGCTGTCTCTCCTGAACACTATCCGTTGCCTGCCATTCTCGATCGGCAACGGACGCAAATACACGCTATAATGTTTATGAATAATCGTGGATACAGAGTTCACGAAACGCAAGCGTGATCTTCACGCCAGGCGTGATTTTTCTCGCTTCATATTAAGCTTCACACAGCCAATCAGGAACCGAGGCGTGAAAATCACGCCTAGCGTGAAAATCACGCCTAGCGTGAAAATCACGCCTAGCGTGAAAATCACGCCTAGCGTGAAAATCACGCTCGCGTTTAGTGAACTCTGTATCCATCTTAACACATGGGAAAACAAAGGTTGTAATGCTCCTTTCTTTTTCCAGTGAACGTTATTTTTATTTACAGCTTACTGATTTCTGTGTGGGTGTTATGCTTACTCTGGAAACCCAAGTGTTCTCTTGAATGCAGGAGGTCCTGTGTTCTTGGCAAGTTTGCAATATAGGCGCAAAGGAAGTTGTTAAAAGTTTACATTTTTGACTATATCTCTGCAGCCGTTGATCCGAATTTAGAAAAAGGAAAGCTCAGAACACTCGTTGTTTCATGGGCTTCATTTTATATTATGACACATTTTCCGAAAAGAGAGCTCCTTTTCGCGCTACCTCGTGTACGGATAGGTATGACATAGGCTGCCTGCACTTCTGCTTGTCTCTTCTCCTATGTAACGAGCCCAAACTGGCATTTCGGTGACTGCGTGTTGTTACTAGATCCTAGACCTTCTCATCCGACCACAAGGAATCACAGTTTGTACCAAATGTGGATCAGTTGTAGCGAATTTAGTGGAGGAAGAAGAGCCCCGGCCGGGCGAGCGGCTGTCCGCGCGGCGCCATCGCGCTCCGCCCCTGTCTACCACATAGGGACCGCGCGTTCTGGGCTGGGCCGTTGCCGAACCCTGCCAGTATGAACAAATTTCTTCATACATGAGTCGTATAAGCAGCGCACGAAAGTTATCGGGAACAGAACAGAAGAAATACTGTTGGTATCAATCTAAAATTAATGTTGGATTAGATACGGATAGGTTACAAGGAATTATAGATTATTATTTATTATTTATTGTATTAACGAGCGCATGATGTATCGGCTGTCGCGCCTGCCCCCTCCTCCTCGGCGGGATTGAGTTATTAACGACGGTGACGATGAGCTGATGGGGCTGAGATATGGGCAGACGAAAATTAATGCTCAAAAATACGTCGATGACAAAGGAGGCTCAAGAAATGAATACCCAGCAGTCAAACGGATTTTGTCAAAATGACATCATTTTGATGTGCATCATTTTGATGTCATTGTAAAGATTTTGTCATTTTCGTTTTACGTTTTGATGTCATTTTGAGATCAAATGATCTCTGTCGTTTCCCCCTCGATTGTCATGGAAAATATAATTTTGAGAAATACATAAAGTGTTTCTTTGTGGTCGTAGAGAAGCTCTGTCTCATGTCGTTGGAGTAAAAATCAGAATAAACTGAGCATTTTGTAATATTTGGGTGCACAAATTTTAATGTTTTTAAAATGTAAAGTTACGCTAAATGTCATGAAGGAACAATTTTTGTATTTTTGTCCGTTTGCAAGATGCGCTTGGCGATGTGCCGTGGACTGGACTGTGCTTCATGGCAGTGCACTGCACTGCCTCCTCCTCCTCTCCTCACTCCTCTCCGGCCCCTTCTTCTTGGCCCAGCGCCCCTCGCACGAGGCCAGGCAACGGACACACTGGTGCCTGTTGACAGGCGACAGGAGGGCTGTGGGCGCGACATCGAGAGAGAGAGAGAGAGAGAGAGAGAGAGAGAGAGAGAGAGAGAGGGGGATTGACACATCAGGGGCTGCCCGATGCAATTATGCACCATGCCCTTCGTGTTGGCCGCCTGGCCCGGCCCGCGTCCGCTGCCAGCCATGAGCCTCGCCAACATCTCCATGCATCAAACTATTCAAACTACCACAACCGTCGTTCGTTTGAGATCTACTACCACCAAAGATCTGCACAGCCGTCGGCGGCTCCAGGCAGGCCCACACATAGACCCTTCTGCGCACACCGACGCGACCCTACTCGTCAGAGTTACATGGTGGACAAGTCCAGCCTTTCCAGGATTGCAGAAATATTCAAGCCTTACAAGAAAAGTGATTCTGTCTCGTTGTCCATCTATCCCTTCCACCAGTCCGCCCGTCCGTCTATCTGTCACGATTAGAAACAGAACAGAACAGACCGTACAGGAGCACAGCAGGAGACTGCCACCTGTTTGCTTCAGCAGGAACACCCGGGGCGGGGCGGGCGCAGGATGATTACTATTAGGAGCAGTGGGACAACGCAGCGCC
>NW_026267207.1:510025-512481 GCF_000697945.3 Frankliniella occidentalis | reverse complement strand
CTCCAGGACGCCGACGACGCCCCTCCGAACTGCACGGATGTCGCTCAAATTCGTTAGGTGGCGGTTGTTTGACACCCCAAGTTGCATTCTGGTGGGGGGCGCGGTGGGGGCGCGACGGCAGCTCCGCGGCAGCACGGCATAGTTCCCACTAAATTAGTCTTGTGAGGTTTTTAGCCCGCCCTTCTGCTTTAAAAATGATGCCCAGGGGGGGCCTATGCAACCGGTCTCGTGTCCGTCTGCCACACAGAAAATGCTTTCATTGAATTAACGGAGAACACCTTATATAAATGGAAATTTAACCAGTGGAGAATATGGTAGAATTTTTCCGCAACTTTCAGCAATTTTCCATTATACTCGTTCGGAATTTTTCCCTTAAATCAATGAAATTCCATTGATTCAAGATAAAAACACTATCATATTTGAATCAACGGAACCTTTTTCTGGTTGGTCGTCCGTGTAAGAGGAGGTGAGCTAGAGGTCTGTAATCTTATGCGTCACTCCTGAACACCGAAAATTCACTGATATATAAAGTGTGCAACTGACACACACTTTAAAGTGTATAACACCGTGTGGCACACTTCTATGTGTGCAACACCAGTTTTGAATAGTTGGAAGCGCTATAGCTCAACGCTCACGTTGAACACTAAAAAGTGTGCAACACGCCTGTTGAACACTTCCAACTATTCAAAACTCGTGTTGCACACATAGAGGTGTGCCACACGGTGTTAAACACTTTAAAGTGTGTGTCAGTTGCACACTTTATATATCAGTGAAGCCCGGTGCAAATGCTGGCAACCACACCGAAGGGGGTGGTAAGGGGTTGTTAAAGAATAGGAGTTGTATTTTTTATGGGTTTTTAGGGGTGAAGTCGTAACAGCCCATGGAAACTCAGACCTTGAATTCGATGTGGATGGGGACTTAATGGGCCTCCCGGCCCGGCCCGGCCCGGCACCCTCCCTGCAGTAGCGCGCTAGCCCGGCGTGGCGTAGCTCGAGCGACAGCCGGCCCGAAAGCCCGTGCGTTCGGCTTCTCTACGACTGACCCGACGGATCGAATAATTTTTGATGGCTGCAACGAAACACTTCTGCCGGTGCAGTCGTACGAAAATTCTTGCCAACTGGGGTCATTGCACACACTTGTCACCATACACCAGGAACGACGGGACTTAAGCACTGGCAGGTTAAGGCTTCTGACAAACTACTGTTCGCTATAGGGCTCTCAAAACCCGGACCCGCGGGTACCCGGGTAACCTGGGTAGAAACCGGGTAAACGGGTCCTACTGGGAAGCAGCGGGCAACCCGGGTATCCCGGTATGTAAAATTGCCCACCGGGTAAACCCGTGGTACCCGGTACGACTCGTTTACCCGGTTCTTACCCGGGCGGGCGGGTACTCGAGTTGCCCGGATATGCGGGTAAAGGTGAGAAAAAGCGAGAATGACGAAATGCCATGTCTCGATGTCTCTCATCACGTCCCTAGTCTAGGACTAAATGAAGATCCTGTTCAAGTAACTTACACTTGGGCCGCGGAGGGCCGCGCGGGCGCTGCTGGCGCCTCTGCGCCTACTTGGGCGCCGTCCAATCAGATCGCGGTTTTGGGCTCTGCCGCGGCCGGCGCCGACGTGCGGCTCGACGGCTTGCCTCACACCTACACTCGGTTGAGACACACTTTGCTGCCCCCGGCCACCGAATTCATCAGCTCTCGGTGTAAACCGATCCCTCCGCAAGGTGCGAGGCCACCCCTTTGGCTCCAGTGCGCTGATCTTGTCAGCAAAAGTGCGCGAGCCCAGGCAACACAAATAATGTTGCATGGCATACAAACCACACGGTGAAAACTGTTCCTTCTTGGTATCCAAGGAATCGGAAGGATTCAAGGACGGGATAGGAAAATTTCCACGGTACGTCCTTGAATCGTTCCGATAGCCCATCGATCAGAAGGAACAATTTTTACCGTGCAATGTCCAAAATTACATCAACAGTTTTCCATCCCTTTGTCAACTTTTTAATTCCTCACAGGTTGCGCGCTCGCACTTGGTGGTAGACCACATCGGTGCCGCAACCAACCGGCAAATGCACACAGAGCAGCGATAGACACACCCTCCCGAAAGCTGGTACAGTCTGGACAGAGCATGGAACAGCAAGCCGCCTGCCACCCGCCCCCTCGCCACCCCAACCCGCCCCACCCCGGCACGCCAAGGATTGATGACTTTCCGTAACTAACTAGGGCTGTGCAGGAGGCCTGTAGTTAAAGGGCACACCGTAACTCTTGACAGGGGGTCGTTTGTTTCCATCGCTGAATCCATGGCAAGCAGCAGCAGCGGCAGCAACACAGACCGACCGAAGCGGCAGCGGGCGGCAGCGGGCGGCGTCTGCATCGATCCACTTCAATTCATCGCTCGCCGCGCATTTAATTTTTCCCGCCACCGCCATAAACAATGATGGCGTATGCTCCGCTACTG
>NW_026267207.1:501092-503723 GCF_000697945.3 Frankliniella occidentalis | reverse complement strand
AGCGCTGCTCAGCGCAGCAGCACTGCTGTAGAAGGTAGGTCAAAAGCCTTCTGCTTCCTCAACGAGCCATTCCAGTGCTCCGCTGCACCGCGCCGGGTTGGCCTGGACCAGTCATTTGGCATTGCTGCAGTTGCCCGGTGCGGGGAGCGGGGCAGTCCACACCAACTGTACCCCCTTGGAAAGTGTGTGGTCTCAGAAATCCACGAAATTAGGCGCAAAGGTTCTCGAAGGAGGGCTCCGAACTTTATCTCCGACCCCTCAACCCTAACTCACGTAGTAACCCTTGTGGAGGATGAACTTTTCGTGCGTGTATATTTATATGTATTTTCCGATAATTTTTGAACCAGTTCACCGTGTCGACGTAGTTCCCACACTGACAAATAAAGTCTTCAGCGGTGCATACGAGGTGGCTGATTAACCTCGCGCACTTCTGTAGTTATACTGTACCGCACGCAAGAGTGCGGGCCGGTTGCCTACTCGCTCGACCCGTAAGGCGCCGCGCACAGGGGTGGCAAGCCCGCCCGCACTCCTGCGTGCGGTACAGTAGAACTACAGAAGTGAGCGGGGTTAGTCAACTACCTGGTATAATCAACACTACACACTGTTAAAACGGTGAGTTTCGCCGTATTCAAATATCCAGTCAAACACTTAAAAGTGTGCAACATAGTGTTGAGCACTTGCATGGGTACGCCAGTTGAACACTTAATTTGTCAGTGCACGGCCTTATTTTTTTCTCGCCATTTTTCCGATTTTCATATTGGTGGCGTAATTAAAAAGTAACACTGCGACAACTCGATTTTTAGTTTTAAAATTGAGTTTTGGAGAGAAACCACCGCATGTTTATATTTTTGAAAAATCATAGCACTACACACTCAAAGCTTATGAACATTTTTACTCATAGCTTACTGAGTTCTGTGTACTTGCTCTGCTTGCGCATTTTTTAATACGCCGGTATGAACAAATTTGTGGGCTACCCCCGGTGTGGCAGCGGCCGGACTAACCAGACAAAAAACTGTTCTCACGCGCCCTCAAACCGATCCAAGAGCAGAATTGGGTTAATGCCTTAAGAACCCTGCGCAAGAGTGCCCGAAATAATTTATGTAGAATGCAACAATAAAGCAATAAGTTGGCGGTGCTCTCTCCTCACTGTAATCGAACCCGTGGGACCCGTTCGTGTTGTCCAGCCGTGCGGCGGTGACTTTGGTCGGCCCTTGTGGCTGTCGTCTAATGTCCACGTCCACTTATGTTAGGCCCACGCACGCGCGCATACACTCACACAGCCACACACACGCACACTCTCACACGCGGGCAATGGGAAGTCGGTGTACAATGGCTTCACACTTTCCGCCACCTTTTTAAGATTATCATCACTCCAGCAAGTGTGACCAGTAATGGCGATTTATCTTACTGTGTGTGTGCATGTGTCTGGAAGAAGGATCACTGTTAGAAAAGCTACAGGAAATGTCTACAGTGCGCCCTGTCAATTTGTCATCAGGTCCGCGACCGTAATTTTGGTTTACGGTCCACTCCGTACATAAAGCATAGAGAACGAACCGTAGGCAAACTGCACTTCCTTACAGCATTTTTAACAGTAGGAGAGAGAGAGAGAGAGAGAGAGAGAGAGAGAGAGAGAGAGAGAGAGAGAGAGAGAGAGAGAGAGAGAGAGAGAGAGAGAGAGACTCATCTAGCGCCGTGAGCGAGCGGGATATGCAGAGCAGCCTAGCGCACCTATTCTCCGGGCTGGCCTATCTATTAGGGGCTTCTCGGCCGCACAGCGCACAGCCGGCTAAGATAGAATGAGCACTGTAAATGGGTTGGCGTCCTATGACGCCAATATACTGGCGTCCTCAGTAAAAGAACGCCAAATTTTGGCGTCATAAGACTAAGACATAAGAGTCTTATGACGCCAAAATTTGGCGTCTTTTAGGATTTTGCGTCATAGGACGCCAAGATATGGCGTCATAAGACGCCAGAATTTGGCGTCATAAGACGCCAATATTTTGGCGTCAAAAGACGCCAACCCATGTACTGTGAGTCTATCTCAGACTGAAGTTTCTCTGCAGGTGTATGTTTTTAGCATATTTCATTCTCCATATTCTTCCGATTAAATTCAGAGTTCTCATTGGCTGAGCAGTAGAGGCGCCTATCACTCTGGTGATCAAAACAGCTTCGCTTCCTATGTCTGTGTGATTATGTCTGTATAGCAGGTATAGCCACAGATTTGACTATTGGCTATATTACGTATGTAACAGTAACAGTCGATCTTTTGCACTGTTCGTTTTTAGACACTCACTCATTCTCTCTGGTTTATTCGTCTGTAATAAAATCTACAGCATTAAAAACAGCTCAGTTTCGAACTGATTGCAGCAACACGAAGCTTTGGCAGTCCTTCTCATACGTCGTGGTATGATTTCGGTCGTTTGAAACGGGCGTCGCTCCAGCTTGCCGCGTTCCTGAGCGGCGGGCCGCGGGCGCAAGAGACACGTCTTCCTCGGCCGGGAGCGAGCCGGCGACTCCCGCGGAGGGAGTGCTCCTCAGCTCCCGCTCCCCTCCCCTCCCCTACCCGCGGCCTTCTCTGTTGATAAACCTGCACCGCCCTTTCCACTCCCCACCACTACCGGCAGCCCCCCC
>NW_026267207.1:488897-500927 GCF_000697945.3 Frankliniella occidentalis | reverse complement strand
GGGGGGGAGTGTAAGGGGAGGAGGTGTCGGTGGGGTTGCCGGTCCACACCGGGGAGCGGGAGGGGATGCTGGGACAGATGGATGCCGTTGCAGCTGCGGCGCGTTCTCCAGAGTGCAGCACTTGCATCATAACAATATCGGCCAATAGCGCGTTGCCCGGCGAGCAGCGGGGCCCCCTTCCCCCCTTCCTCACCACCCGGCCCCCGCGCCCGGCGCCCCCCTCCCCCTCCCGGCCGAGGCCCGCGACGCCCTTGTCGGGTTCGGCGGGTAGTCGCGCAGTCAGTCGTGCATGAGTGCAGGCCGGCGTGCTGCAGACGGATAGGACCGACGGGTTCGACGTGCCCTGGCCTAGTCGCTGAGGACCGCGATGTCGTCGCCGGGGTGACGAGCAGGCCAGCCATGGACCAGTGTCGTGTTGCTACTCTGTCAGTTCAGCGGGCCAGTGGTGCCAGTGATTGTGATTGTGATTGTGGAGTGAGGTCGAGTGTGAAGTGAGCCTGTGATTGTTGTGTGCCTGCGCCACCCTAAGGAGTACGTCGCCTTGGATTAACTGCAGCCCGAGTGTTGAGACGGTCACCAGCCGCACAACGGATTTTGTCTAAACTTCCAGCGCCGGTAAGTGGAATAATTTTACCCAGAACATTTCAACAATGCCACATTCAGGACCAAAATAATGTTTCTTTGATTTCCACTCGGCGCAAAGGGTATTTTTCACGTATTTCAAAACCAACTCCGTTAATCCAAGAACATTTTGTGACCTAAAGGAAAATTCAATTCTTACAAGAAAACCCCTGTATTAATGATCCCTTTTTCTGAGATGCGCTTAGCTTTGTCCTCGGTGGAAAACTGCCAAAAAGACAAACCTCAGTTTGGTTCTCATCTTAACACTTTCCGTGCGGGGTTCATTTTTAGCGCCCCGCCTCACAGGCGGAGGGTTTTTCGAGAAAAAAAATATTTTTGCTCTGAGAGCTCTAAGAATTCTTGAGTGGACCCATGGCACTACAAGGACACCTGGCGGCGGGTCCACATGGGTGGACCCGGTATGGACCCGGTATGGACCCGCCGCACGGAAGGGTCTAAACTTGCGGGTCCACAGGGGTGGACCCGCCGCACGGAAAGTGTTAAAAGTGTCCGGTCTTGACAACCAGCTCCTGGCTGTGGTCATCGGATTCTCGATTTCTGATGTCGAATTTTGCCTATCGACCAAAGTTGATGCCCACAACAAAGTCTTTTTTTTCCGTGTGATGCTGGACTTCCATTACCACCTAAACATCTTGCTACTCGTGTTTAGTGGCGTCAGACAGGCGAAAGAGTTTCGGGTCAGGTGGCGTGTTTCTGTGCCTCTGAAAATGTCACGCTCATTATCCATGTTGCCTCTCGTTCCCTTTACGTGACGGCCTACGGCCTGGCCTGCGCGTGGCGGAGACCTGAACGTCCGAGTGGGCAGCGAGCGGCTCCAGCGTCCTGCCCGGGCTAGCCGGTCCATGACGACTGTCGGCACCTGACTTTACCCTTCGAAAAAATAAAACAAAAAACAACAACACAAAGAAAACGTGTCCCTACATTGGCCCTTGTGACTCAAAACGTGTGTACCCTGGAGGACACTCATCATGCTCATCATCGGGTAACCAGGATGGGGAGATCGAAGCTTGTACCGGTCAGGTCATCAGCAGACAGAAAAGCTGATGACCATTCGACGAAAACCTATGTGTGTAAGTCAGTAGTAACGTGGCAAAAGTCAAATTTGTAAAATTACTTGTTATCCTCTTCTTGCGATTAAAATACAAAATATCATATTTTAGTAGTCCGCAAATGAACTATGACCGCTACTTAGAATCATTGGTGGGCAACGAAGTGGACCAGCTCTAAGCACAATGTATGTTGCCCGTAACCAGGAGGTCAACGGTGACCTTCGACACCGAAGAGGACTACGACCGGTTTGGGAAACAGCTTCGGGGACAGTGACGCATGTAGATGACAAACGCGTGTTCTGGCCGACTTGACTTAAAGGCATTTCGTAATTCTGGGCTTGCTGTGCTCTGTCGGTGCCGGACTGCGAGACACCCAGAAAATGGTATCCTTAAACCAAGGAATTTTCTTTAAAAAGAAAAAATACAAGTTAATAATTTTCGACCTTGTTTTAAGGTTTTTCTATTGATTTCGAGGAAATTAAGCTGATCTAAGGAAATTTTCACGTTATTCTAACGTCATTTGCCTTAAGTTAGAGACAACTTTCCTTTTATTTTTTTGAGGTAAAAATAGCGTTGAAGCAACGCATTTCGCCTTGTTTCAAGATTACTATTTTCTGGGTGTAGCCACAAGAAGACCAACAACAGCAACACGGCAAGCACCCCGGTGTCACTGCTTCTCTGCTCTCTGCTGTGCATTGGCCAACAGAACCGGCCGGGGCCGGGCCCGCTAGGATCGCTGCTGCCTGGCTTACTATAACTCCTGGACTATTACTTTAGTATCGCATTGTACGCGGTGTCCCCCCCCCCACCTGGAGGCCCCAGGCCTGGCCCAGCGCTGCAGGCGGGATTAGAGTGGCCGTATTTTTACCCGGGCCGGCCGCCGGCCGTCTGTATCCGAAATGAGTTATTAAAGTCGGTCGAGTGCGTGGACGTGGACCGTGCCGCGGACCGCTCGCCGTGCTGCGGCCGTGCGACGCCCACCCGCGGCGGAGCGGTCGGGCGGGCGATCGGCCCCGACCTACCGACCGACCGACGGACGGCCTGCCACGGCCTGCTTCCTATTTCGTACAGGAATATTTAGCAAAAGCGTCCACGCGGGCGCCGTGGCCCCCGTCCCGGGACAGTCGCCGTCATTTCCAAGACGTTTTGGCGCAAGCGCCGCCGGCTCAGCCGGGCGCTCACTTTGCGGACGAGACGGCCGACGCGGTGCGACCCGGGGACTGCGGCGACTGCAGGGCCAAGAGAAGGGGGGGGGGGGGGGGGGGGGGCGTTCGTCTAGTCACGGCGCGGCCGGGCGTCGCTCATTTTGCAACTTTAACAACTCTCCTCCGCCGCCGTGTTCTCGGACGTATCTCAGCTCTCAGCCCCATCTATGGGGTCCCGCCACTGCCCCTGTCTCTGCCGCGCCCGTCACCCCGCCCCGCCCCGCCCCGGGCCGCGCTTGCTTGCTCGTGGAGATGAATCACGCCGAATGACATCAGCAATGCATGCCAATTGCCTTGGCGAACCGTGCCGCCGATGTAATCTGTCACGGAGAAACACCGGCGAGAACTCTCGGGACAGAAGAGCGGCGCTGCGCGAAGCGGCGGGGGCGGCGGCCGGCCCAGTCTGGGGCAACTCTGCACGGCTCCACTGTAAATGGAGGAGTGAGGTATCTTGCTCTGTGGAGAGCGATATCGTGCTCCAGATGCACCGATATTGCACACTAGACTTCAGGGAAATTTTAACAGGGGATACAATTGAACGTGATCCATAAAAACAGAAAAGAAAGCATCTGAAAAATGACACTACTAAAATATAACAGAATAGATTGACCAGACCATATGTAGGAGGTATGGGTATGCCGGGCCTGGCCGCCCGAGGCGTAAGACACTTTCAGAGCGGGCGCGGTGTTGCAGATAAACTCTGTTGTTGAAATGCACCGGTGCGGGCGGGGGCCGGCGGCCGGCGGCCGGGCAGCCTACGGGCTCGTGCGGGGCGTGGCGGGGAGTGGTGAGGCGTGCCGGGGCAACGAAGAGTGCAGGGAAGGGGAGGCTGCAGTATGATCGACGGCCCCGCAGAGTGTATGAGCGATGCATTAACGTTTGCTGCCGTCAATATGCAGTCGGTCAGTGCGTGTAAGAACGCCCATCAAGGGGGGAATAAACGCCTGGCATCCGTGAGCCGTCGTCGTGCCGACATAGCTGCAGCGCCGCCCCGCCCGGGAGAGGCGCGAAGCCTGCAAAAACACAGCGCAGCAGCAGCAGCAGCAGCAGCAGCAGCAGCAGCAGCAGCAGCAGCAGCAGCAGCAGCAGCAGCAGCAGCAGCAGCAGCAGCAGCAGCAGCAGCGGCGGCAGCCTCCCCCCGGTGGCGGGGCGGGGCGGGGGTGCCTCGTCGTTAAGGCACCTCTATACATACTTACGCCTCGCTGAATGGCCGCGCCTTGTACGGCCCAACGCCTAACGCACACCTCGGCCGACCAATTAGGGCTGGCAGAACAGCATGAATAAGGCTTTCTGGAAAATAAACCGAGCCGCCTGCAGGCCGCGGCCGCCGCCTGCTGCCCGAGCAGAAACAAAAATATAATAAAGGGGGAAGAGAAGAACAAGAAAACGGTGTGTGGTGCTTGTTGCGTGATCGGGGGCGGCCGATCCGGCAGTCATGACACGGCGTGGCGTGGCGTGGGGGGCGTGGCAGGGCGTGGCGATCTCGACGCCCTGCCGCCCCTCGCCGCCACCGGGTCCCGTCTTGTTAGCAGGCAACGCCTCTTCCTCGCAGCCCGCCACGCCGCGCCATGCGACACCACGCCACGCCTTCAGACCCGCAATTCATTGACCACCGCACTCCCGATACCGGGAGGGATAGAGGTTCACCGAACATTAGGGTTCGTCGATCGTCCCGATAATACGTCCGTTTTTCAGATCCATTGGGCAAAATTACGGGAGCTTGGCGCCTGCGAGACTCAGGGTAGGCCACCCCGCCGTACACGCGTGCACTGCAGACAAGATGTTGCCTACCTGCTAGGCGCTCTATGGGGAGCTTGTGGAGACGGTACTTCACAAGTTCGTAACGGCCGGTAACGGGGGATGACGGACGTATACTTTCTGCAGGATACCTTATTGGCTTGACGTTCGAGTCCAAGTGCTCCCACAATGCAGCGCCCTTGACGTGTCATCCATCCACTTCACCCCGAGCTTCACCCCTGTTCCGTGCAATATTTCGCCCTTCTCTTAGCAAAAATAGTTACTAGACAAGGGCAAGACATCATGTCAGGCAATATGTAGGAATTACAAAGCCAAATGGCAAAACTCGCTTTCAGGAAGAAATCAGTTTTTAAGGACGTCATAATGTGAAGTGACGCGAAATTTCCCGACGTTGTGGGCGCACCTTCAGGTGCACTCGGGTGGTGCACCGTGGTGCAGTTCTCGTTCCTGCGGTCGTGGTCACTGAGGCATGACACGACTTTTCATGGTCTTGCCCTTCCCAAACCATGCCGATTCAGATCCTTCACATGAAGGCACGGCACCTCGGCACCTTCTTACAGCACGCCTTAACTTCTCACGTTAATTACCGAAATGCATAATTGAAAAACCAAAAATCAATCAAAATGACACACAATTTTGATGGTGAAGACATATCACAGGGTATACCTACTGAACAGCAGCGGTGGCCGTCACGTCACACAAATCAACACCGCTGATGGTGATGATGGTGCTTTGGCCGGCAGGACCACCATTCTGGCGGGATAACACGATGAGGCGCTAATCCAGTGGAGAAATGCGGGACGGGCGGGGCAGGGTGGGGCGTGGCGGTGAAATTGGTTCAAGGTGTCCGGGCAGCCGTTAGGCCAATCCGATGCGTAACAAAGTGCTGCCCGTCTCGCCGTCCTCGTCGCGTGAGCATGTTCATGCCGGAGAGAGGGGGAGAGAGAGAGACAGAGAGAGAGACAGAGAGAGAGAGAGAGAGAGAGAGAGAGAGAGAGAGAGAGAGAGGGGAGACGAAGCGGCAACCTGTCTTACTACTAGATTGGATGATGGGCCCGCTCCAAGGTGAAACCTGATAAGATGATTGACGAAATAGAGACGGCCCCCGTCTAAGGCTGGTCGCTGGTCGTGCCGCAGCTTCGGCGCGTGTCTAACCCCACAACATCACGTTCTGGATTTTTTTAAAATCGACTTTCCTCTTCCTTTATTGAATATAGACATAGTATTTTTAACGAGTTGCTAGAGTTGTTATTGTGATGGCCTGCCACCGGCGGCAGAATTTACGGCTTCTATTTCATATCAAGTCTTTCTCATTCCTTTGGGCTGCGACACTCGGAGTTGGCGACACCTCCGCCTCCTCGGCCCACACCTGAATGGCCCTCGCGTTCCAGATTCGTATTCGCGTTATTGAGTCCCTCGTGTCTTATGGGCCCGTCCTGTCGCCCGTCCTGTCGGGTGACCAGTCCCGGCCCGGCTACTGGTACCAGCCCAACCAACTACCAAACCAACAAAGCTGGTCCTGGTCGCGCCGACTAATGACGTCCACACTCCACGCACTCCTGGAGCGTCGACGTTTATTCGAATTGTTATAGATGTTATAATTGATTTCCTGCGCGTGCGAAAGAACAAAAAAAAAACAAAAAAAAAACGCGGCAGTCCTTTTATTTCGAAAGTTGTGTAAACTGGAGGCGAAAAGGGATTTTTGTTGTTTCTTTTTAAGTTTGATTAAACATACGCAGTACAGTGGCCACTCGCATAGCCGCGCCTCTCATTGCTGCGCTAAGCTCTACTAGCCTGACCCCACTGCTCACCGCCATACACCGCTAGCGTGGATTGTTTGGTCTCTCTGATTACTGTTCAACAGCTTTGAACCAAAATAACACAGACAGCACTATGGCTTCCTCCCTCGGCAAGCCATTTAGCGGAGATGGGGGTCCCTCGCATAGCCGCGCCGGCCTACAGAGAAGAACCGTGCGGCGCGGCTATGCGAGTGGCCACTGTATATTATGATGGGTGCTAAAATTTTACAATTTACGGCAAAAGCTTCATTAGTTCAATTTGTATACCGATTCGTAAGGCGAGGTGGAGAAAATGCATAATGCAGTTCGAAGGAGACCGATGCGTGTACGCCCTTGCATCGGTCTACCTGCGCCAATGAGCGGGACGGCCTCTCGTGTTCCCCGCGGCACGAGCCGAGCGGAGCCGAGCCGAGCGGAGCGGAGCCGGTGAGGAGGCGCGAAGCAGGTTGTAGCGGCGGCGCCGCATTAGAGGCCACCCGACGCATCGACACGGCCGCCGCGCAGTAGAACCAATGTCTGATTTAGAGAGGAAAACCTCAAAAAATGCGGGAAATTCCCACATTTTTTAGGAGATTTCCTCAAAATCTAAGGAGGTTTTCCTCAGATATGGGAGTTCCTCAAAGTTTTCCCCTTTTCAAAAAATCTAAATCAAGAATCTATCTTGAAAGCAGATGATAGAAGTTCAAGAATATAGGTCTGTTTCCAATTGTTTCTCATATTTAGCTGTCATTTGTTTATAGTTGCTTGTTACTTGCAATTCTGTAATTCGGCCTACAAGCGGTGGACGGGGACGGGGAGCCCGGGGAGCCAATAGTATTGTTAGGCAGGGTAAGGGTATAGGGGCTTGACGCGACATCCACACAGCCACTCACTCGGTCCCCCAGTGACAAATAAATTGTTTTCTGGTCTACGCTTGGTTCTTTGTGTCAATAGTAAAAGCTAGCTGACCTGACACCTTGAAGTTACTTATATATTCTTTATGTTTAGTCAAAAGGTTTTTAAGGTATCATCTGCTAAAAATCAGACATGGTTTTTACCGTGCGCTCCACCGAGCTGCGTGAGACCGAAACAACCTTTTTTCATTCGCCTCCCCGCCGTGCGGACCTTGCGAATGCTAGCCGCAGCGCCTCCGGCGACGACGAACAACGCGCTATTTGCAAATCACCGATGTCGGGGAGGCGATGCTGGCGCTGCACCGGCATCGCATCGCTCGGTCGGGGAGGGATAAGTGTGTCACCAATCGGTCGCGGCGGAGCAGCGCGGCGGCGCGGCCTGGCGCCTCCAGTAGCATTAGCATAGCGTCGCGAGCGATCGCAGCAGAGGCGGCCGACAAAAACCTCACTTGTCGCGCAGAGCGGCGCAGGACACTCCGTGGACCCGCGGCCCGCCCGCGGCTGGTGCAGCAGGCCTTGGCACATTAAGCTAGATGCGTACACATACGCTGTGGCGTCACCGCGCTGCTTGGCTTGTTGACACACGCACACACACACACACGTGCGGTCTGAAAACAAAAGGCATAAAAAGGCGCTGAAGGTGTCTCAAATACACACATGGCCCCGAGCCCGGGGCCTGGCCTCTGGGGCAGTGCGGCGAGCCCCCCCCCCCCCACATGCCCGCGCCGGGTGCGCGTCATGAAGATGGTGGCGACACCCGACACCGTGGTGGTGGCCGCTGCCGACGCTCCCCCGGGCCCTGCGGACCCTGTGCGTGGCGCTCCCCGCAGTCCTCTCAGGGACACCGCCCGGACGCGGACACCCTCGGGACACACCCCGCCCCACCCCCACACACACTCACAGTACCTTATCAGAGGTAAGCAACCCTATATTTCTGCACGACAAAGGGTGGGACTGTAGCAGAAGAGTGTGAAGTTCACACTGTGAACACGCCGGAAATACTACCGCCACCGTCATTCAACATCCTTTGGGAACTAAAAATCTGAACATTATTAAGGACTTGACTAGTACTACTTTCTTGTACTTTTGGCTGTTTTGTATGCAGACGAAAGAAAGAATAAGATGCGAAATCATTCAAAGGAGTTCAGTTTTCACTGTTCCGCCAAGACGTGACATTGAATCGATTTTTATGTAGGGGGGGGGGGCATCAAAAGAGTACTACACCGCGCATGGGAGGGAAAGTACAGACCACCTGCACCTCACGGTATTTGCAACCGACTCGCCCTTCTCTTTCTCTCACCTGCTTGTGAATGTCGCACCGTGTCGTCTGGGGACGTTCGGGCCGCGTTGGCGATGCGGGTTCAAGGACGCGGCACGACCTGACCTAGTCAACCATCCCCCTCCCCCCCTCCTTCGCTCCCTCCCTCCCTCTCGCTCTCGATATGTAGCTGGTTGACACCCCCAAGTCAGTGAGCGTCGCGTATCGTGTGCGCAGCGCCGGGGTACGGACGAGCAGAAGGACGACGTTGGTTTTGAGGCGGGGATGGTTAGACCGCCGGCCTACGACTACCTCCCTCCCTCCCTCCTTCGCTCCCTCCCTCCCTATCGCTCTCGATATGTAGCTGGTTGACACCCCCAAGTCAGTGAGCGTCGCGTATCGTGTGCGCAGCGCATGTGCACATGTCGCGTCAAGCCTCCTCTCGTCGATATGACACGTGTGTGTGTGTGTGTGTGTGTGTGTGTGTGTGTGTGCACGTGAGTGTGCGTTTGCCTGCCTGTCGGCCCGAGCGCTGCCTGCTGCCGCCGCTGCATGCGATGAGCGATTGTGACCGCCGGATCCAGTTCTGTCCGCGAGTGTCATCGGATTCACGTTGTGGCGAGGCAGCCGGGCGCAGCCCCCCCTGGGCGGGGCGACGTCAGCGGTTTTGCATCGACGCACGGGCAGATTATGAATTTTTTTGAAACCGGAAACTTTTGGTGCTGCGCTCATCGCATGCGCCTACACACACACGCCGCAAAAATGATGTGCCGTAGAATGTCTCTGATATTGCAGAGATTTTTGTGAAGATGTAATTGAGACGATGGAGACAACCATCAGCGGCTGTCTCTAGTGTTCGCTCTGGTCTGGCTCAGGAGTTACACGGGAAGGGTTCGATCTCGGCTGCTTGGCCGCTCTGCGCTCTGATTAGTTTGTCTCCATCAGTCTCTCGGATATCTCAATTACCTCTCCACAGAATCTTTACAATACACGCTTTGTGATGTCCGCCAGCCTTTTTATCTGGTCATGTACCGAATTCAGGCGTGCGTGCGTGATTGCCTACCGCAGCTCGCCGCCATATGGTATCTCATGGCCCCGTGCGAGTACTGTGCAACCTATCCGCACACCTCAGTCTGATACAGTAACCAGAGAAAAAGTACCTTGCATCCCACGCAAGCACATCAAAGGACGAAACATTTAAACATTTTCATGCGAGCACCGGCGGACACACACTCACTCGCGCGAGCTCTATCAGTGAGTTTTTGTTTTTGCTTTTTAACACTCTCCGCGTGTGAAACCCCCACTTGTTTGTTGAACCTCAATAAATTTAGGGAGTCTTAGGGTAGGCTCGCACGGATCGGCGATAAAAACATCTTCCTTTGAGAAAGAATAAGAATTTTAATGGTTTGCAATATTTGCTGTCAAGCTTTTTGTGGCTGCGGTTTCACGGTGTAAAGTGTACAACACCGCTTCTAAAGAAATCTTTAATCAAGTGGCCTGTAACGCCTCTCTCCTTTTCCCAGCCGCCCTGTGCTTTCTAAGATTACTCAAACCAAGTCGATATGAGTCTATAGTGGGTAGTGTGTCTTATTCGGGAATAACAGCGCATCTCGAACACGCACGCGCACTGTGTGTGTGTCCAACAGCTGATGGCGATACTACTTGTGTGTGTGTGTGTGTGAGTGTGAGTGCGAGCGCGGCCTGCCGGCCCAGCGAGCCCGCCGCAGCGCATACAGTGTTTGGTCGGTCGGCGTGCAGGTCTGGCGAGCCCTGGCTGAGCTGTGCACTACTTGTGCGTGGCTGTGAGGCCCCGGGGCGGGAGCCCCCCGCCACCATGATCACCGTGCCGGGCTTCTCCGGGTCGCCGTTCCAGCGTCACAGCAGCGACGCGTCCAGTCTGAGAAAGACTCCGTCTGTAAGTCTGGAAGCAAAGCAAAACAGCTGTGAAACAATTATTTTTTTCCACCGCGAAAAATATCTTTGCAAATTTACAACATTTGTGATAATTTTCTTTTACAAAACGTGTTGTAAATTTGTTACAGAATATACTTGCTTGTCGATTAATTCCAGGTCGATACTAAGTGCTTTTATATTTACAATGTCAAATTCTAGTTTTGCGACACACATTGTAGAAAATTTTCTCGTAAACCTACAACTATTTTTCACAGTCTTCAAAAAAAGAAGAATAGAGGGCAACTGTCCAAAGTATTTTTAACAACCACGAAAAGGGCAATTAAATCAATATTTACTTGATCAAGTAAATAAATAAAGTCAACTTTAATTTTGAAAGAAAATAATTGTTTTGTCAGTGAAAGCGCCATAATTTTTGGACTGTCTGCTGTAAATACAAAACTGCTGCTGCTTCTGAAGGTGCCTCAGAGCGCTGCGCGCTGCGGGCCGGGCTCCACGAGAGAACGCGGTGCTGTACTGCGAACTTATGAAAAAGTTACAATGGAAGCATAGGCTGGGCTGGAGTGAAGAATGTTTTGGAATGCTTGAAGTCGTAGCCATTTATTAAAAATTGGCAAGTATAAAAACAGCAATTTATCCTGATGATGAGTGTGTGTTTCATGTATTCCGTACTCTTTTCATGACATGAACGTCAACACAACTTTTTCCCACAAGCGCTTCATAAAATCCATGGTTTTCCTAGAGTTTCTCTGGCGAGTGCGGCCTAGGCTGCCTTGCGTCGCGCAGGACTTGTGTGTCGTGGACATGCTAATCCGACTTTTATCGGCGATCCGTTTTCAAACCGACCGGCGGGAACGGGAGACTCGAACGCGCGTCTGTCGCCGGCTCACAAATCAAACGAGTCTGAATCTGTTTCCGGGCGGGGAGCGGACTGTTCCGGAAGGACGGACTGTTTTGTTGTTTGAGCAGGCCTCGCACTTCCCTCTGAGCCAAGCCGCGTTCTCTGCCAGAGAGAGAGAGAGAGAGATCGGGGAGGGGGGGAGTGAGATGATCCGTAAATTAGATCCTCAAGGATAGCCGGGTACAGCGGAGGCAGGCGCATCTTTGCCTTCTCGCCGGGGTTTTCCGTTTCCTGACCTCCTTTCCTTTCCAAATCATTTCCCCTGCAGCTCCCCCTCCTCTCCACTACATCCCGCCCGCTCCCTCCCCTCCCCTATCTGCATCCTGCATCTGATGTGGTGACAGTCCCCCGAGACAATTACAGACGTTCTGTTTTAGAAATGTAGCCGACAGCAACACACGGCGCTATGTTGCAGGTTGCACTAAAAGATAGAGCGAGAGTGAAACGGATAAAACATATTATGTTTCGACGAACCCCTCAGTACGGGCCTGCTTCTCGGCTTCACGACCTTCGCTTCTTTTCAGGCAAAAATGGCATGTACACCCGCCGCCACTCGTCCCTTTTGTGTGTCTGTAAAGCTAGAAGCCGTCAGCCTGGAGGGCGGGCCGTGCCGG
>NW_026267207.1:476581-485110 GCF_000697945.3 Frankliniella occidentalis | reverse complement strand
AGAGGATATCTCTTTAGCGTTGGTCGAGCGGGCGAGCGAGCGAGCGAGCGGGAGTGGGAGGGTAAAAGAGTAAATTATCAGTATTTTAAGGGCAAACTGAGTGAACAAAATACATTTTTGAAAAAGGAAAGAAGTACAAACAAATCTCAGCCAGAATAAAAGCCACCATGTAGCCAAAGAAGATTGCTCAAACTGCCTCACGTAAATGTTAATCTTCGAGGCTTGCTCCAAAGGCATCAATATTTTTACAGAATAACAATGCTTTGCACTTCTTCCATTCGAAATAACACCTAGGTTCACTCATTTTCGCCTAAAAATACCTTTAGCATGCTCTTTTACCCTCCCGCTGCCGCCCGCTCGCTCGCTCGCTCACTCGAACAGCGCTAAAGAGATATCCTCAGAGAAGGCGTCGTGGTGCGAGACAGCAGGCAAGCACGGCAGCGTGCGGTCCAGAATACAAGTCGACATGCACAGTACGGGGCTCAGCGACCAGCCTGTATAGTTTTATAGAATGAGCAAAGTGGTTAGGTGAGGGAGTGACACGCTCTCCTCAGAAAGCCGTGCCTGCCGCCGTGCAGGTAGGCCACCCCTCACACACCAGCTCCCCTCACATCCACCCAGCACACGCCTCCAGTCGCTCACAACAGCTGGACACCAGATCAGCTGAGTTCGTCTGCCGGCTCGTCATTCCGCCCACGACTACCGGTCTGGGTTGGATAATAGTTCACTTCGGGGATTGTTGTGCTCAGACGAGACCCCGTGTCCGATTAGCACAAGTGCACAAGTTCTACGTGCTCGGTGTAACCATGGCTGTAGCCAAGCTCGTGTGTGAGCGGTTCTGGACAATAACCTCTACCATGAGTGGCTAGATTCAGAATATCCACTCCCCTGCCGCCGGCCGTTCTATCCGCCATCAAGATGTGACCTTGAACTAGGCCCAAAGGGCCTTCGGCCCTAACCTCAAGATCCACCATGTGTCTAACTTCAACCTCAAAAGATGTGCTAAAGTGTGTAAAAATGAAAGTGTCTAAATTAAATGCCTCTTGTATTTCTAAATATTAAATGGCATTATATGAAAATTGATTAGTGCTGTGGAAGTGGTGAATTGTGTGCTATTTGTTGTGAGAGTGAATTCTGAATGGTGACGTCACACTGCTAATGAAAATTTGGTGAGTCTTTGCGCTTGTTTGCGCCCTACACCTACCCTGGGCCCAGGTTTATAATGTATTGTGTCAAGTGTATTAAGTGTTCTGTGTGTGTTTATTTTGTGATTCTTTTGCTTATGCCTAAAAGTGTGCCTACTTGTTATTTGGTTCTATAGTGTTGGGTTGACCCTGAAATGGTTATATTTCTTGCAATGCTTTTCTATATTGTTTGATATTCAACCCAAATGCTCGTATCACTAGTATTTCCTATTCGCTTCAATTTAAGTGTTGATTCTGAGTGATAGATGTGTAAAGGCATATAAATGACTAATTGTGTATTGATTGTATTCTATCAATGTAACGTTTAACTTCGTAAATAGCATTGAACTTAAATACAGTTATCTAAATAATTTTCCATGATTAAAATATAGATTTGCTTTATTGTGTTTGTCAACGTTTTCTTTCTCTATGACAAATGTTTATATATAATTGATTATTCCATGGGTTCGTGCCCCACGTTGACTTGAATTAACTTGTACATTATCATGGTAAACTTTAATATGTAATACATTTTCTATTGCTATCATTTTTCTACTATGACTTAAATTAAATTTAAACTCAATACCCTCTCAAAAGAATATTTATCAATAATCAGACCTAGTTTGAAACAACCAGGGAGAGACCCGAGAAGAGTTTTCCAATGTGCGCGTATCTTACCCACTTGAAACCCCATGACAGGAGGACGGGAAATGGGAGAAGGGGCTGAGGGGGCGTGAATGCCGTGGCAATAATGACAACAAAACTGGTCCCCTTTAAAACGACAGCAGTCTCACGCGCGCGGCTTCAACAGCTTACAGGCACCTTATTATGCATGAGTTCGTCGGGAGGGCTTTGGGCCGTTGCCGATGCTGTGCCAGTCTGTGGTGTCTGTTGGGCCGCTGCCGATGCTGTGCCAGTCTGTGGTGTCTGTTGGGCCGCTGCCGATGCTGTGCCAGTCTGCGGTGTCTGTTGGGCCGCTGCCGATGCTGTGCCAGTCTGTGGTGTCTGTTGGGCCGCTGCCGATGCTGTGCCAGTCTGTGGTGTCTGTTGGGCCGCTGCCGATGCTGTGCCAGTCTGTGGTGTCTGTTGGGCCGCTGCCGATGCTGTGCCAGTCTGTGGTGTCTGTTGGTCCGCCGCACGAGGCTCCGAGAGACGCACTACGCTGAGAGTAGCTGTAGCGGTTAATACTTGATGTCGGAGGGAAGCTAAGGTTTTGTGCAGTGCGCCCATTATGACGATTCCCAAACACATATTAAAGTTTTGGGTTTCTTTACTCAACTTCCAGTGAAAATCACGCAAAATGGGGCGTTTGCAAATTCCAGCCAAATTTCGGATGATATAGTAGCAGTTGATTTTTTTTTTGGCCAGAAATGCAGGACTGGACTGTCGCCAGGAATGAGGAAACGTTTGGTGAAAAAGCCGAGCTGCTCAGAAATAGTTTTTGTCATGCCCAGTAACAGCTTTTCAGTATTTTCAGAATAAAAAAAATAAATAAATGCTGGTTCTACATTAACAAACATTTTGCTGACCCATAGCACACCTCTTTTTTCTGTTAATCCCAGTCCTAATTTTGGTTAAGAAGGGCCTCTCTCCTACCATCCTTCCCACTGTCCCTTACTCTATCCCCTCACTCGCTGCTAACGCTGAAATATTTAATCGTCTTATACTGGCGGGAGCTTACTGGCCTCACATTATTCTCGGACTGCCGAGTTCTCTCGCTGGCGCACTTTCCGCTGTCGGGCCTTACACGGCTGTGAAGGGGGTTTCTCGGTCGATTATAAGATAGACACTCTCAAGGCAATCGAGCGGGATTACCAGGAAAGGGGAGGCTTGCCTAATGCCGGCTCCAGGGTGTTTAATTCTTGATGTTGCCCTACAGGACCGCAGAGAGCCGGGGCCGAACAGGAACACAATGACCCACATATGACGAAGATGGCCCCACCTTGTGGAACGGACTGTATTGGTCAGCCAGCAGAGAACAGCAAATCCGACGTACGCGCCCATCAACACTGTCGCCCGGACTCATCGGCCCGCGCACGGGGCGGTGCGGGCGGGCTGGCGTGCGGGCGGGGCGGTGGAGCGGGGGCGGGGCAGGCCCGAGGATTGTGGTTTTATGTAAATACACCACGTCCGCCGCTCAGCCCGCTCAGCCCCGCTCCGCCCGGATCCTGGCGGCCGTGCTGGTGTAGAACTGCGCCCTTTGTTGGTAGGCGTGGAAACACACGAGGGCGGCGAGCAGGAGGAGGAGGAGGGGGAGGGGGAGGGGGAGGGGTGAGGAGCGGGCGTTAGGTGTGCCCGTGATGGTGAGCTGGCTCCGGGGAAATACCGCTTTACGCGCTGCTCTCAATTAATATTTATATTGCGGAAACCGGTTTGGGGTTGTGTGTTGCCCACCTCTCCCATAGACCTTGAAGCAGGTCCCCTCTCCCTCCCCCTCTCCCGGCATGCTCCTGCTCCGCACAGACTCACCCCACTCACCCCCACTATTCCCAGCCCCTCTACTCCCTCGCCTCCAGCCCAGCCCCCCTCTCGGGCGCCACCACCACCATCGCCTGCACAACACATTTTGATGATGGCTCAGCAGTCCCTGATCCCGGGGGACCTCTAAACAAGTGCTTCAAACTTCATCCATGGTTGCGTCCCCCCCCCCCTTCCCTTTTCTAACCCTCTTGCAGCAGCAGCCCACACACATCCTGCTTACCCCTCCTACCCCTCGCTGCTGCTGGCCATTCCACTGGCACAAAGATACCCCCCACACTCACACACACACACACACACACACACACGCTTGCATACATACATACATAAATAGAAAAGTAAAGTGCCGCTGCATACGCACGCCCTCGCAGGCCTCATATTCACTCGCCTATCAGCGAACGATACTGGATGCCCTTAAAAGTAACGACGTGGCCGACGTCGCCGGTGCGGAGCGAGCGGAGCTGCACTCGGAGCGTTCAGGTATTTCTGGCAGGCCCGGAGTATGGGGATTGGACGGCATTCAGTGGCCGGGCAAGCGTCCAGCGACGTCCAGCGGCGTCCAGCGGCGTCCAGCGGCGTCCAGCGGCGTCCAGCGGCGTCCAGTGGCGTCCAGTGGCGTCCAGCGGCGTCCAGCGGCGTCCAGCGGCGTCCAGCGGCGTCCAGTTGCGTGCAGCCATGGCGCTGCAGCGGCGTCCAGCGGTCTCTTTCTTTGCACACCCCTCTCTCTCTCTCTCCCTCCATCTCAGTGGTGGGCATGTGCGTTGGGGAAACCTGCAGCGACGCAGCAACCCATGATTCGGAGCGGGCGGGCTGCCCCACACTCAGAAAACCACTTCTTTGTGCAAACGAAATCTTCTCGCAGCTGAAATTAACAAAATTTTAGCTGTAACAAATAAAAATTTTCGTTAGTTCAACAAAATTCTTTAGTTTAAAGCAGTGGCGCCCATCGTATCTGAAGACGGTGGTGACTGAGGTGACTGCTACCTACCTTTAAGGCGTACCTACCTACCTTCACGGCCAATTTTTGGGGCGGATCATTGGGGTTGCCTACTTTTAGGGGCTCATTTTTTACGTGATTAAACGCCAACTTATACCCTATTTTCCCTGATTGAGGGTGTGGCTAGATTGAAGCACCTACAAAATTTACAAAATTTGCGAAATGTATTACTATAACTGACCGCGAGTACCAAATACTAATACAATAATTTACGCGGAAAGAGCCAACGTAAGAGGAATCCGCGAGCGAAGCGAGCGAAAATTTTTGTGTTTTTTGTTACTTGCCTTGGTAAACTATAAGAGTAGTATTGTTTGCAAATAGGAAGCAACTAAGAGTGATTAAAATTAGTCTCCGTAGCAAAGAGCCGTAAGGTCGCGAGCGCACCGATTGAGGAAAACATAGCTCCCCAAGTGCGATGAAATTGGAAAACAATCGCGAGCGAAGCGAGCGAAAAATTTTACATGAAAAGGCTTGCTGAACTGGGCGTAAAAGTTTAACTTCATAAATGGTAAAAGTAAGAGGAAAATTTCGTTAAAATTGCAAGTTGCATGCCACTAAATATGCGATGCTTTGTGTCAAGCCAAGTTGTTGAACCAGCTGATGGGAAATGCAATCAGGCCGCAGTGTTGGTGCTGTTTGATTCGGCTGGGCCACAGCTCCGAGCTGCGGGGACGGGGCCGGACTGTTATTATTATTAATGCCTCCCTTTCCTCTTATTTTCTTTCCTTCTCTTTTCTCTTCTCTTTTTCTTTCTTTTTCCTCTCTTTCCCTCTCTCTTTTCTCTTTACCCTTTCTTCCCCTACCCCTTGCTCACCTACCTTCTGCTTGCCCTACCTACCTACCTTAGCTGATAGACGGTGGTGACTCGTCACCACCGTAACCCTACGATGGGCGCCACTGAAAGAAATGGAGAGAGAGAGAGAGAGAGAGAGCCGCCCTTGCAAGTAGTGGTCGTGCGACCAGGCGCACTGCCGGGCCGGGCACGGCGGTATCGTCAGTAGGGACCGCAGCAACCGTAGGGACGGGTTTTGGGGCGGACGGGACGAGAGGATCCCTCGAAACAAAACCTAATGACGTGTTGAATGAAGGGAGCTGGGGGGGGGGGCGTGCCTCACTGTGAATTGCAAGCAGCGGCCGAGGCCGAAACCAGGAATAGCGCTAGTCAACAGGACCGCAGGACAGCCGCGCTGGTCATGTCCTCCTGCCCGTGATGGTCCTCGTCGTGACGCAGAAAAACGTTCTCTAAAATAGCTCACAAAAGTTTGCTGTTCCAGCCAAATTGTTTCTTTATAATAGAGGCGTATGCACCAATGTAAAAACAAAGTTAAGAGGAGAAATTTTGCGTGTAAAAAATGTATTCTACCGAAACAGCAAACAAAACAAAACAGCAATCTTTTGTTTTGTCAACGTGTTAGAGAATACTCCTAGCACAGGTCTCTGTTGTTTGCTGGCTGCGTGGTCCACCTGGTTGCCTGCTCCTGCTGGTCCCATGAATGATGGTCCGGGTCGATCTTGGTGCTCCTGCTGACCATACGAGACCCTGCCGGTCCATGGTGCTCGCATGGCCTTGATGGCCCCATGGTCCTGCTGGTCGTGCTGGTCCTTCGGAAGGCCATCGCCGCCCTGTCATTAGGCAGCCTGGGGAGGGGGGGGGGGTCTCGGAAGACCCGGCGGCCCGCCGGCAGCTAGAGGGGAAACAGTGGAGCGGAGATACGAGTTCCTTATGTAGAGGGAGGGAGAGAGACAGAGGGTAATGAGAGAAGCAAGAGGAAAAAGAAAAGCTACAGACTGTTCACTGAGAACATTTTCCTCGCGGAAATATTTAAATTTATGAAACCAAGCGATGAATTCCAAGTCGATACATAGTGATTGTAGTTTTACAATTTTGCCTTGTAATTTTTCGACACGCTGCATGGAAAACAAAGTGTATAGGCACATCGCGAAAGGACAACACACTAAACCCTTTTGCATTTTGTTGCAGAATTTTAGACAGCCATAAGTATGCACAAATTTTTATGCATAGTTGTGTACAAAATGTGCATAATTATGCACACACTGTACATAGTTATGAATCAAATTGTGCATAATATTATGGCTGTATGAAATTCTGCAAGTTTTATGCACAACAAAGGGCATAAGGATTTAGTGTGAAAGAGAAAAGTTTGGGGCTCACGATAGTCAATATAAGGTGAGTGAGTCCACTATGTGCCCCACCAAGCGCCAATCGTCTATAAGAGGCCGATCTCCTGAAGGATCTCCTAAATGTTTGTTTCAAAAACTCTTGTGTCCAGGATCGTCCTTGTAGGACAGCAATCGAGTTACAACCTGTTCGTCATTTTACAAATGTGTTCGTAAAATATCAAAGAGTTTGTGTAGAAAAATTGACAGGACATTTCTCGTCAAATTAAGAAATAATTTCCAACAGTGTATATACAGTTAGATTTGCAGATCACTTTGCGTGCACTCTGCAAACGAGCAAACATTGGGGAGCCCACGCTGTGGTCTATAGAAGAAGTCATAAATTGGAGCTCGCAGTGGACAGCTGACGAACCTGTTTGCAGTTTTTACCCGCATTCCCTCGCGCGGATACCGGCCGAGCGAGCGTTTCCTCACCGGGCTATTAAGGAAAACATGTGTCACTCGGCGCGGCTGGGAGAGTGACTCCTTGTCTCCCTGCGAGTCTTCACGCTGCGTTTTCATTCCCTCCCCGCGACTTTCTTTGCTTTTCTACACTCCCGCGCACATATACCATCGCTTTTTTTCTTCCTAATGCACTTCGTTCCACCTTGACATGACGCTGCGCTTTTGGGAGGACTGTTTGGGGATTGCAGAGGCGGTGGGGCTGGGCTGGGCGGCATACCTCAGCATGGAATGCAGCAGGTGTCCCCACGCGGGGCCTACCAACCCCGCCCCGCCCCGCCCCGCCCCCCTCGGGCCTGCCGGCCGCGGCCGCCGCTCACCCTGTCGCAACGCAACGTGCTAAAGAACGCGCGTCCTTTTCTCCGAATTATTATTTTTACTTTTTTTACCCCCACCCTTCCATCTCCTCGTCTCTTGCCTTGCTCCCGGATCATGCTTACTCTCTGCTGTAAGGAGCTGGGGGTCCCTGCCTCATTAGCGCACCCGGGGCTAAGGTCAAAGGTCAGTCTTTGCACTCTAATGCGGCGGGAAAACTGTGCATTTAAAGGAAAGAGAGTCGGCCAGGAGTCTTGCTCAAATTTGACGGAAATATGCAGTCGGGTCTAAATAAATATGAAAATATGCAAAATATTACTTTCCTAGTTGAAAGCACAAAGCAAATAGCGACAGCCCGCCAGCCCACCGTTTACAGCGAGAGAGGGCGCGGATCACTATAAAAATTAGTCGAAGGTTACAGGAAAAAATTTCCAGGATGTGTGTCGTATAATTACAATTTCAATTTGGAATTGGTCTAGAAACAATAATGGTCTGTCGTAAATTAACAACATATTTTGTGAATAAACTTTACATCAAATGTTGTAAATTTACAAGGACAGTTTTCAAAGTAAAGGCCGAGAGCCAAGCTGCAAGCCTGGTCATGACTGTAGCACTGCGCGCGTATGGGGGGCAGGCGACAATATCGACTGTCAACAAATATTTCACAAAAACTTACGCGCAGGCGAAGGGCGTCTCTATATTTCATCAAGGAAACGCGATTAGTGTTGGCTCAGAAAAAAAATGTTGGAGGTCAATAATCACTGCTCATTATTATTCAGAATAAATTCCAAATCCCGAGGGAAGAGAACTTTAAAAAGGAGACTGCAGGAAAGTTATTTCTCTTTCTGCAATAACACTTTTTAATGTTTAAAGAGTTTCCCGAAAGTTTATTATCGTCGAATTTACGCTTTTGCT
>NW_026267207.1:474933-476531 GCF_000697945.3 Frankliniella occidentalis | reverse complement strand
AACCGATTTCCGTGCTAGTTATAAACACATTACCGTCTTGCAGGTGAACATTTAGCTATGCGAGCCAGCTATTAGTTGGCAAAACATTCGCCACACGCTAAAAGGGCCGCGGTCCCCACCTCCAGCGCCGCGGGGGATTCCTGGAGAAATAACTGCTGCCTTCCCCGTCCCGTCGTGCTCTGAAATGAATCGAGGAGAACACACAACACCGAGCTCAGTCGGACTACTAGCAGCAGCCGAAGGGCGCCTGCTGCGCGCTCTTGCGCCACGCGCATGGACCACTCCCTCCTGCCGTCTCTCTTCCTAGTCGCACCTTCTCCCTTTGGACACGCGCGTGCGTGCGAGTGAACAGTCATAAACGGCTTGGCACGCCTTGGGCAGGACAACTTGTGCCGCTGCTCAGCCGCTGGTTTTAGTCTGGGCTGTAATACTCGGTTTTCGTTGATCCGCGTGATCCCCTGCCCCACTACTCTCTGCCAGTCAGCCTGTCCGCCTCGGGGTAGGCAACCACACACCACCCGTGCGCGCCGGGCCTGCCTACCCCAACGGGCGCCCTTGTCTGCCGCTGAAAAAGCCGCTCTTGTCTGAAGAAAATGTACTTGTCGTGACGAAAAATTTACTTGCCTCAACGCAAAATTTGTGCATACATGGCTGCATAGAATTCTGTAATGTTTATGCACAATAAAATGCATAAGGGTTGTGTGTAACTGACTTCAAGAACACTGCATTAAGACGAGCCCGCTTTTTGGCTCGTGTGTCAGCCTGTCTACGTAGAGGTAGGCAACCTAACGCAGCCGGTGGCTCTCCGTACTGTAGCGACAACAGCGGCGGCAATCTCCACTACACCGAGCTTCCGATCGCTTTATGCGCCGCAGAATGCCTCTCTGCGCCTCGGCGCCACATAAAGTGCTGCAGGACACGGCCCGCCTGGCCCGACGGTGAAAATGTTGCACCCGTCTCGAGCAGAAGGCCCACACGGCTGCGAAAAAAGCAACTAAATCAGCCCCGGAGCATAACGTATATGCGGCACGACTGCACGCGCGCCGAGTCAAGCGCACGCACACGCCAGCAAACAGTTTCGCAAGGCTTTGGGCCAGGGGCTTCCACCGTAAAAATGTCCTGGGCGACTACAATGTTAGCGCGACGCGGGCGGCAGCAGCGCGGCATGGTGCAACCACCGACGACACCTCCCCCACGCCCTCCACCTCCTCCTCCCTCTCTCTCTGCACTGCTGGAGATGTCTCAATTATTGGATAGTGGGCAGGGATACGCGCTCGTATCTTCTGCCAAGTTATGCAGCAGTTTTGCACAACAGTTATTGTGAGAACGGAAGAAAATAGAGAAGACTAAATCCGTCACATCTCCTCGCTGGCTCAGTTTATGGCAGAGTAGTGATGACAGAGAGGCGGGTTTAGGTGCAGTGGTAGTTGCCTTGGAGTCCCCTTGAGTGGCGGTTGAGGGGTGGGGAAAGGGGGGGGGGGCGATAGTTAGGGTTGGCAGTGTCGCCCAGACGAACTTTGCGGAGGGAGAGATATCGGGACGAGACGAGAGGGGGTGTCTGATGAGGCTGGTGAAGGAGATGGAGAGGGAAAGAGGGG
>NW_026267207.1:469844-472236 GCF_000697945.3 Frankliniella occidentalis | reverse complement strand
ATTTAAGAGCAAATTTGTTTTGTAAACTGCTTCAAAACATGTGTTATTAAAATTAAGATGGATTTTTTTTACAGTGAGTGTTCACACCTCCTTCCTTCTTTTTCCGTTGTAGCCAGCACACCAATCATTTAAAAGGTCTGCGCTCCCTTTTATTTACTCTGATAAAGCAAAGTGGACAAAAACTGGGAAGCAGGAAAAAAGAGGAGAGAGAAATAGAAGGTTGATGGTGTAGTGTTTGCCTGTGTGCGGGAAGGTGGCGAAGTCCCTTTATATATGTGTGAGTGCCTGAGCCTGTGCGTATGTGTGCGTGTGTATGGTGGGAGAGAGGGGGGGGGGAAATGTGGGGTTTGCAGGGGCTAATCGAAAATAAATTATTCGGTCCGACTGAATACCCGGCGGCGTGCGGCGGCGCGGTGGCGTGTAGGATGAGATTACACCTGGCCCTGGTCCTCCACACAGATCAGTGAGAGAACGAGAGCATGAGAGAGAGAGAGAGAGAGAGAGAGAGAGAGAGAGAGAGAGAGAGAGAGAGAGATGGGGTCTTCGTACTTTTATGACCAGCTAACAGTGTCATTGCGCGCGCACTCTGGCCCCACCCCACCCCACCGCGGAAACAGATCATTCTTTTAGACTTGCATTTATTACAGGAAATGTTTGGGAATTTTAGTGAAACTAATATAAATATCGACGGTTCCTATCAACGTCTTTCGGCCTCCCAGTGACGTTGTCTGAACTTCAACGTTGTCCGTTCTTCCGCACCACACTCAGAAAACCATTTGATCCGCGGAAAATCGAAAGCCAAGAAAATTTGGACCAGTGTAACAATTTGAAAAGTTCAAAATGAACCAAGAATATAGCTTTTATAATTTTCTTTAGATAGAAACTAAAATGAATCAGCAAATCTGGCTTGTAGAGCACATTTGAAAACATAAAACCTGAGATGACCATATCCGTAATTTAAAAATTGGAACACACTCTAGCGCCCAAACTGTGCAAGATAGAGACAGACAAAATTTTCGCCCGAAGGGTTACCCCCGAGTTACCCCATAGAAAACCATAAAAAAAATCCTACTTTTTGGACTAACCCCTATTTCTTTGTTACCCCCTTGCACCACCTTAAGGGTGGTTGCCAGGATTTGCACCAGGCGTTTCGTTGTCCAGGAGTGACCCGTAAGATACCCTGAAATTTGTAGACCTCTAGCTCATCTCCTCCCTCTTACACGGACGACAGACAGACAGACGGACACGAGGGCGGTTGCATAAGCCCGCTTTAATGCTTTTTTAAAAACAGAAGGGCGGGCGGGCTAAAAATTAGAACATACTTTAGTATTTAAAGTTCATAACAGCGTAGTTAAAAATAGTGCAGTTATAGTACTATTGAGGGACACAACTTGTCAATAGGACCAAGAAAGGAATAACAGAATAAAGTTCCATAGGCCTGTATAGTATGAAACACTCCCCACACAAAGTTCAAAAAAAAAAAAAGTTTCCTTTTTTTTAATCACCATATTTTCAGTATAGTCTCCCCTTAAGCGGGTGGGAGATCGGACAACGTTGACGCATCGCTGGGAGATCAGACGATGTCCATAGGTCCCACCGTAAAGTCTGCAACTGGCGTATGAACATGCCAATGCTGAACACTACGTTGCACACTTGTAAGTGTTTTGTTTATAACTGGATATTTGGATACCAAAAAGTATTTAACAGTAAAGTTGAACACTTCAAACTGTCTAAGTACAATTTGACACAACTTTCCAAAATATGTTTCAATACTTATCCAACAATTTCAAACAATCACACACGATCATAAACAATGCTGTAACAACAATACATAATCACCCACAATCGACACAATCATGCACAATTTGAAATAATCACTCACAATCTGAAACAATCACACCCAATCTGACATGATCATGTGTACACTTTTTTGGTCAGGTCCAAGGAACACTACCACGCACAATGGGTATTCCAGTTGCACACTTCTGTTTTCAGTGTTGCTGCGTAGATGTGTATTCGATATGTAATTTGCTCACCGATTTGGAATGATCTGCTCAGCGAGCGGGGTGGGGAATAGGTCGAAAGATATAAAACTCGTATTTACGGCATCGAGGTGGAAATCCACGGGGTCGTTCGTTCATTTAACCAATTAACTAACGATGTTTGCTAGCTGCCTCCTGCCGCGTCCCTTTTCGAGCTGCCTCAGACTATGATATGGGTACACACACACACGCACCCTTTCGCATATCGCCCGAGCACGTGGCTGTGTCAGTGATTGTCGATTCAGCTCGAAACAACGCTACTGTAAGGTACCGTGGTGAGACCTTTGTCTTGCAGCTCGCCCACTGCTCCGGCGTCACCGCGGGCCCCGCAAAGCCTCGCCCCCTCCCCC
>NW_026267207.1:461157-469794 GCF_000697945.3 Frankliniella occidentalis | reverse complement strand
CCTCCCCTCTCTCCCCTCCTCCCTCGCCTCTAGCCGGAGGCAGGCAGGGAGGTTCGCAATGGGCGGCTGATGAGGCTAGGTCAGATGAGCGCCGTGTGCCGAGGACTGTACTAGAATCGTCCTGCTATGTTGCTCTCATGCCGTGGAGCAAGTACACCAAATTATTCACAGATCTGTGACGAGACGAGCGGGCCGTCATCCCATGCATGCATTTATTGACTAGTCAAGGAGAATGCATGTTGAATAATCCGCCAGCGTCTGACGCAGACGGACGGTACGGTCAGTTGTATCACGCTGTCCTCGTAGCGTCCCCTAATCTTGCCTGTCTAGTTTCTCGGTAGAGTGAGATCCGATTTCCCTGAAAATTGCGCTGTAGGATAAGATGTTAAAGCAAACAGATTAACCGATTTCCGTGCTAGTTATAAACACATTACCGTCTTGCAGGTGAACATTTAGCTATGCGAGCCAGCTATTAGTTGGCAAAACATTCGCCACAAGAGCTTAATCTGTTTGCTCGGGTACTCGAAACTTGCCCCAGTCCGCTAAATGTACTGGGGCAAACTTGTTCCTAGAGAGGCAACGTTTTAGTGCACACATAGATCGGATGAAATGTTGTTCCCAAATTTGGAAAAATTGTGTAAAACGTGTCACAATTGGTCCAGTTAATAATTGGCTCGCATAGCTAAACTTCCAGACCTGCCAGTTTTGTTTTTTTTTGCGTGCAAAACTGGAAGGATTCTGTTGGTGAAGAGTGCAGCAGTAGCTCCCTTTCACTGTTAATAAAATTCATGCGTGAACTCTTCCGAGCCCGGATGTACTTGTATGTCAATAATTGACAGTCACTACTGTGCCTCTGGGAACGTCAGTGTAGTGTCCAGCCCAGCTGTGGTTCGGCGGTAATGAAGATCTCCCAGCGCCAGAAGGACCACCATCACCCGACTCTTCTCTCGCGTCCCGCCTGTTATCCCCCCATCAGCTGCGAGCCGGCCCAGCCCAGCGCGTCCCATGTGCGGGGGCCGCGCCAGCGCCCAGCACAACGCCCAGCACAGCGCCCAGCGGCCACTCAATCAAAGACGTGTTACGATCAATTCCCGGTCACCGCTTAGAAACCACCGCGCATCAGTTTGGGGGGGGGGGGGAGGAGCAGAACTCTGCCGAACTGTGGCGCCGCGCTATGGGAGGAGGAGGGCCGAGGATGGGAAAGTGGGGGAGGGAAAGGGGAGGTTAGGGTTGGGGGTTGATGAAAGACTCTGGGTTGTAGGAAGGGGGTCAGCTACCTCCTGCCAATCCTGGCTCGATATAGCCCCCCCCCTCTCTCTCACTCACACACAGTATCGATAGCTCTTGAGGCTAATGCGGTTTTTCCCAGGCGTTGCGGCGAGGCGAGGGCTGTGGTCCCTGTGGCGGCGGTACAGCAGTGTTGCTGATGTTGTTGTGTCAGGTCATGACCACCCAGGCCTCCTGCCATTGACAGAGAAAACGGCAACAAACGTGCTTCGACATCGCTGCTCGAACACTAAACTTTACTCGTTTCTGTAACCCAAGCTCCAATCACTGGCTTTCCAACCAAAAAGAAACGCAACAAGAGTCATCGTTCCTCGTTTGCCCTGCTGGCAGGTCTGTATTATTGCATACATTATATTGCCCTCTACTCCGTCACGTTCTGCAGAGGGATGACGGATTGTCCAGTCATGTGGGCTCGCAAGCACGAATGTGTGTAGGTGCGGTAACGCTGGGCGTGGCGGGGCGTGGCGCGGGCGGCGTGTTACCCCTGAACGTAACGTTAAGCATGTTCCGTCAGATGAAACGGGGGCAGCCTCGGTCCAGGCCGCGGGGCCGGGCCTCGGCTGCGGGGATCAGAAGAGGAATCGGGATCACGAACACGGCGCGCCGACCGACCCCGCGAGCCGCTCGTGCCGAGGCACTCGAGGGGGTAGAACGGGCTGCGTCCCGACCTGCGGCGGACCCGACCCTCCCCGTGGGGATGTGCAATTACTATCTACGTGCGTCTCTCCTCGTCAGTCTCCCTGTTGACCAGCAGTCGGATGACAAATAATATCCCGCTGCTGTGCTACAGGCTGTCGGTGAAGCACCCTAGCGTCCGAAGGATACTACAGCTGTAGCAATGATGGTCTCCCAACGCGGTTACAAGTCGCAGTAGTTTCGTTGGCCGGGCCGGCGTGCCGCATGGGCCACTCGTCCGTTCCTTATTATTTCGTTTCCAAACCACGGCACTAATCCCGCCTCGTGGGACGATGTAATCTGTATCCCGATGGGGATCGCGCTCGTCATCCCGAACGGGGTCAGCAGCGCGGCGGCGGCCGAGGCGGCGGCGCTTAACGGCGCGGATACTTATCGGGCAGTTTTGTTCTGACAGACATTCAGATCTACAGGCTGCACCGACTGACCGCAGCCGCCGCTCCCGCCGCTGCAGCCGCAGGCGTGGGCTGTGTGGGCGAGTCGGCCGGCAGGGCGGGCAGCACCGATGTGTAGTTATGGCCCCTTACCCCCTCTCACTTGCACACACTCACGCAGTCAAAAATAATTCCTTTAGAAAATGTTACAAATATTTTTGTAGTCTTTTTTTTTGCTCTTGAAAAAACCTTCTAGGACGACTTATCGTAAATTTTAAAACATCTTGCAGTTTTTATTAAAAAGTATATAGCAGCACCCAGAAAAGCGTGCTCTTGGCACGATGTAGATTTGCATTAGGAAAAATCAGAGCTTGCAATGCCTGTGCTACCCTGTTAATGTAAAGGGATAATTTTGTTCTTGAAAGGGGCACGTTTTCGTGCATAGAGACCGGCTGCAATTTTATCGAGTATTAGGAACAAATCCAGTCTGAATGTGCTCAAAAACATCGTCTTTCTAGGAACAAAATTGTCCCTTTACATTTTTAGAGTGTGCGACACAAGGATCCATCTACCATTTGCTACACGTTGAACTTCTAGAAATGAAATTTTTGAACTGTTTTCCGAAAGAAGTTTATTACTTTTCGCCTGGCTACGCCTTCTGCTTCCAGCAGCTGCAGATCATGTTGCAGGTGCGGCGCCGAAGGAGGAGTAACACTTACGGGGTGAGAGAAGGGTGGACAAAAAAAATGTGGGCCGCGAGAGAGGTATGCGCGGCGGTAAGTCGCGGAGCCGCGAAGCCAAGCGCAGCAGCGCGATGCCATAACAGAGAGAGAGAGAGAGAGAGAGAGAGAGAGAGAGAGAGAGAGAGAGAGAGAGAGAGAGGCGACGCGCAGAACAACAACATTCGTCTCATTATTTATGGTGAAAAGGCGATGGCCGGGAAACAAAAGGGGGGAACGGGGAACGTCTCTAAACCGACCATCCCCATTGTGTCGGCAGCGGCGGACACTGAGGTGTCCTCACCGACACGAGGAAGTGCCTGTAAATTGAGAGACAGAAAAAGGGGGGGGGGAGGACGTGGACATGCGACAAGAGCGTCGACGAAGATCTCGCTGGGTGAATGGAGGAAAAGGCGGAGTCGGGAAAGGTCTCGATTTGGTCATGGATTATTAAGCTTAATTTGAGTTGCGTTGCGTCTAGGGGACGCCCCTGCGCTGCCGCGGGCACAGCGAGGGGCTTCACTCATAAAGCTCGGAGCAGAGCAAGGGCAGGGCAGCGACGGGACGAGGCGAGGCGGGGACGACCGGAAATCGACATTGCCTTTATGGCCCGGCGCTGTCTGGGCCGCGTCCGCGAATCGGAAATCGAAGCGGGGCGACTCCTCTCTGGTGACCTCTCGCTCCCTCTGTCTGCGCGGGAGAGGCGATGGGACAGAGAGCCGCATCCGAGTGCATGTGACACTCCGAACGCGGCCCCCGGCCCGCCGGCGAATGCAGATGATGAGTAATAAATCGATCCAGGCGCCCTGGTACAGGCGACGCACTGAGACGACGAGAAAAAGCACTCCCTGCACCAGACCCACGGCGGCTGTGGGATTTTTGTAGTGAGTGTCCAGGCTCTGATCTACTCCGGAAACCCAAGAGTGTACATGCACGCATTGCACTGTCTGAAAAAGCATACCCTGTACCACATCCTGTACGTTAACTGTGTATCTTTTTCTCTACTTTGGCACAGCATTTTCACAGAGTACATGTATTCAGCAGATAAATTATGCACACTTGTTTTCGCAGTGCACACTCTCAGACCTGTACTGATTTATTTATTAGTAGCTTATAAAGGTTTTTATGCAGCAGGATTACTGACTAATTTGTTACTTATTCTGGATATCGTTGTAAGTAGCTCACTGATAAAAGAAAAAATTGTCAGTAATTAAAAATGAAATTATTTCGTATTACTGATGAAAGCAGTTATCAGTCGCTTATAAAGGTTTTTGCGCAGCAGGAATACTGACAAAAGGTGAAAAAAATCAGTAACAGGATGAGAGTGCACTATCTGCTGCATATACCTCATTGGGTTTCCACAGTGTTGGAGTAAGAAACGGTGGCATTCAACACCTGGACATCTTCACGTTATTTTGTGAGAGTAAAGACCAAGGAAAAATACTCGTAAAGACACGTAAAAAACAGGAGTAAAATCAAAAGGAGTTCGTGCTTGGTTTTTCAATCACTGTTGAGTGAGCGGGTGAGGCGGGCAGCCGATGGAAAGTCAATGGCCTGCGGCCTTGGCGCCGGCTGCTGCTGCTGCTGCTGCACCGGCCGGTCGACAGGTGGACCACCTCCTCTAATGAGTCATCATCTCCCGGCCGGCCGGCCGGCGCACCGGTCGCGCTACTCGCCGGATACTCGGCCGGCGCGGCGGGGTACGGGTACCCCTACCCCACCGCCTCGGCTGACGTAACACGCCCCGGCAAGCGGCGCAAGGTCGGTCTGCGACCTTCCCACCACCACCGCCGCCGCCGCCGCCGCCCCCACCACCGCCGCACCGCCGCGCATCTCCCCGCACAGTGTCACCTGCTGGATGGTGAAACGAGTCCCCACTCCTGGGCTATCCCAACTCCTCCCTCCGCCCGATCAGAAGTCCGCCACACTTTGAGAATGGCGGGATGACCAAAAGACTGTTTCATGGTTTTCAAAACCAACGCAACGTCTTTCGAAACGTTTGTGTCGAGCCCCGCTACGGCGAGAAATAGAACAGAGGTAGAATCTTTTAACGTGAACGGCTGCTCCTGTCTCTCTGTAATCATCCAAGTTCAACAAATAAAATGTTGAACCAGTAAATAAATACGTCAACACTCTAAATGTAAAAGAACAATTTTGTCCATAACGAGGGAACGGGATTTACAAGTTACAAAATTGTTTCGTTAGAGAGGACAAATTTCAATTTTGATCTATCCTCATGGACAAACTTGTTTCCTGTTTCGTGGACGAGACATTTGTCCCAGCGAGTGGACGTTTAAATCCGTCCCCTTTTCGCAACAAATTTGTTTCCAAGGAGGGGACAATTTGTTCAAGGAACATTTTGTCCCTTCCAATGACAATTATTTGTCTTGAAAGTGACACGTTTTTGTCCAGAGATCTCTTGTCTATGGCCATGGACAAACATTTTGTTGCTAGTTTAAGGTACAAAAAAAAGTTCCTTTACATTTTGAGTGAACATTACCGTTCTCACCGAACTCTTCCTGCGCGAGGGTCCCGGTGTGGGTGCGTTATTGCATTGCGCCTGCTGCGGGGGCCGGCCGGGCCCGACACTGCTGGCCTTGACGCGGCGGCGCCACTTTCCCCCGCGAGTGCGTCCCGCTGCACCTGCACCTCTCGGCAGCCGCCACTGTTTGCGCAAAAGCTGCAGCGGCTCTTGCACGGCCGGTCAAAGAAGGTCTTGGATAGTCGAGAGTGATAGATACATAGTGTCTAAAAGTGAAAGTGCAGGCATCTCACACTTTGCAACTTCGAGACCACATAAGTCTCAAACTTAAAATTGCGGGGCCCGCACATTTCTCGCACACTTCCAAGTAGGAATGGGACCATATGAATGCCACACTTGTTAGTTTCACGTTGAAAGTTTGATACATCAGGTGTTGCACAGGACACAGAGAAGAGAAAGGAAGTATGATTTCATAGCGCGTTGACCTTGCAGGTGCACATCGAGGCAGGGCAACCTTTTTTGTCTTCTTGAACGGGCTTTTGTCGGAAAGGCGAGAAAGTGAGAGGCATGTACGGTTCGATGAAGGTAGTGTGCGCTGTACATGTGAGCACGACATTATTCTGTGTACAATTGTGCAGCGCAAATGGCACTAGAACTTGCTGTATCTTGCAATGTAAAATGTTTAGAAAGCACTGCTTCGTAAGGGATCATCGTCCAGAAAGTACGTCCGTTTTTCTCAGATTCATTCGACAAAATACGGGAGCTCGGCGCCTGCGAGCCTCGGGGTAGGCCGCCCCGCAGTACAGGCCTGCACAGCAGGCAGGATGTTGCCTACCCAACAGGCGCTATGGGACCTTTGCATAGGCGGAACTTGGGAGCTTCGAAACGGCGATTGACGGACGTGCTTTCTGGATGATCCCTAAACCTACATAGAAAACAGAAGCAAACGAAGCGTACGGCGTTGACAAGCGATGTAGCGCATGCCATCCCTATACTCGGCGGCTGCCGGCACACGGGACGAAAATGGAATGAGGATCGGGATGGTATAGTGAGCGGCAATGTGTTTACGGCGCAGAGGTACGAAGTGGGGCGGGGCGAAAGGCGCGGCTCGGAGAACGTAATAAAAAGAGGCAAGCGGCGCGGCGGAGGCGGGCGATCCCACCCCGTCCTCCTGTCCTATACCATTCTATCCTATCCCTATCCCGCCGGCCCCGGTGCTCGCTCACGCCCTGCTTCTTGGCAAACATGGTGTGGTGACGACATTTCGGCCTCTCATAGCTCGATACCACACCGTCACGTTTGTGGGTTCCTAAAAAATTAATAATTCAAGCATAATTCAAGCATTCTTGGAACTTGTGGGGTTAAAATAATTTGAATGTGTCGATGGCTGACCGACATATGTATTTCGTAGAGATCAATTTAGGGAAGGATTTGGAAATTTGAAGTGGGAATACTTGGAAAACGGAAGTTCCTGTGTATGGTTACAAAACAGTCATGATATCCTTGGATGCCTCAGAAGTCCAGATCCTCTCATAAAACTGCAGAACCTAGCTCGCAGTGCGTCCAAACGGACTTCCTCGTGCGGGATCCTTCGCTTTAGTTCCCAAGTGAAGCAGCCCGCACGAGCCCGCACTGATTTTTCAAGGCTAAAGTTTGTTCATAAATTCCAATTAAATTGCATTTTTGCCTTGACAGACCTCGAGAATGGTTTCCAAGATCTTCCGTGCGGGCTTGTGCGGGCTGCTTCACTGAAGAGCTAAATCGAAGGAGCCCGCACGATAGGAAGCCCGTTTGGAGGCATTACTAGCTCGGACAGACTCTTTGGCACGCGGACCTGGCCGGAGAATTCCGGGTCGAACAAACGCGGGTCGCGTACAAGGGATTGTCCTAAAAGTACGCCCGTTGTTCATCATATTCATTCAGAAAATTATGAGAGCTTGGCGCCTGCGAGACTCAGGGTAGGCCACCCCGCCGTACATACTTGCACTGCAGGCCAAATGTTGCCTACCTACCAGGCGCTACAAGAGCTTGCAGAGGCTGGACTTGGCAGGTTACTCATGACAGCGAATGACGGACGTACTTTCTGGATGATACCCAATGGACGGGTTCCCCAAGAGCCGTTGGCAGAAAAGTACTCCCATGTCTGTATGTATTTTTTTGCCCATTTCACTTTAGTTTCAGTGCCGGGGCCTCAGGTGCAAGGTGCCAGGGGCTCAGCGTATACCCTTCTCACGGAAGCGTGTTTCCGGGCGCGCGGCGCCGCGGCGTGGCCTGCCGTGGGCCGAGGGAGTTGCACAAGAGCAAGGGCAAGGTCAGTTCCGACCGGTTCCAGCCAATCACACGCTGAATGAATGAATGAATGGCGCCAGTACCGGAGGAGACCGGGAGAGACCGGGGGAGACCGGAGGAGACCGGAGGAGACTGTACCCCGACCCATTACTCGCACGCGCTTTCCCATGCGCGGCACGGCGGGGAGGTTTGCTGAGGGGCGAGAGCGCGTACTGGAGGTACACACTGGACTCAGAACTGCGCCAGCCAGACACGCATTACGCATAATTTACGAGTGCTCGCAGTAGTTTTATTTGCCCGTTTGACACGGTTTGCGCACTGTTAAGGCGGTAGGAGCGTAAAATTTTTATTTCAGAAATCGGTAGTGTAGGTTACCAGAATACACCACCTCAAACCGTTTTGCTCTCCGACGCTTAGTTTTGGCGTCGCGACGCCTCAAAGTTCGAAATTTTGACAACTCCGTGACACATTTTCGGCGAAACGGCAAATCGCACAGTTTTCAAACTTCGCAGTGGGGTAGTCACATACTAGACCTAGTGCATTGTCTATTTTTCAAGGTATGAAATTGAATAGTTTTCGTCCTGGAATGCCTTGAAAGTTAGTTGTTTACAGGCCCTTATAGCAGCCAAACGGCTGAACGTATAGAGATGAAAAGTAGACCATGCACTAGATTGAACTTTGGTCTTTCTAACGACCTCGTCAAAAAGAATCTCAGGTTTGAGGTTTTCTCGAAAATATGTCACGCGTAAACCTCTGTTTCGAACCGCCTGAGACCTTTAGAGAGAGACAGCCT
>NW_026267207.1:454866-458982 GCF_000697945.3 Frankliniella occidentalis | reverse complement strand
CCCCCCCCTCTCTGGGATGAACTTGGCTGTGGAATGAATGCTGCAACCCTTTCTGCATCTGCTTGGATTTAACTAAAAAGTAAAATTTTCTTTGACTTTGTTATAAGAATCGTGTCGTTTCCTAACAAGGTGTAGTTGATTCACGTTTGTAATTTAAAAACAAACTCAATAGGGCAGGGGACAACTTTCGTCATTATTGCACGACGCGGATGTGTGCAGATCTTGCACGATGCAATTTTGAAACCTGTGTAGTGACTAACGAATCTTTAGTTGGAAGCAACACAAATTTGTCCTGCAGGAGACACAAATTTGTTACTTTGTGCTTGTTGTGGAACAAAAAATAATGAATATAATAGTTCAATCTCTTCTTCGTGCAACCACTTCAAGAAACATGACACAGCAGTCTCGGTTGCAGAAATGCACACAGAAAGTGGCAGGACCAGACTACGTTCTACATGTTTGATGCCCTCGGGCATGTTGACCCATTTAGGTGCACGACAGTATTGCAGTCGAGCAGGCCGACCCCCCCCCCTCTCTCTCTCTCTCCCTCTCTCTCTCTCTCTCTCTCTCTCTCTCCCTCTCCCTCTCTCTCCCTTTCTCTCACATATAGGGAGAGAAGTGATCAGAGTCTTCATGCGCGTTGTTACGGGATACATCCGAAAAGGTACAAAGAAATAAATATCAACTATTTCAATTTTCTGTACAAACGTATGATGTTGTAAGCCCTTTCCCCGAGGGCTCCTCGGCTTGTTGCGCTGGCAGCGGGTGCGGCCCCACGCCACGCCGCACGTCGACACTCGCCCAAGTATAGAATCAACTCTATTAGAGCGGCGCGCCGCCGATGGATCGATCACTGTTATCGAGATAATGATCGGCTGATCGGTATCGATACCTCTTTTATGAGGCCTAATGTCGTCTGGGTGTGAGGTCGGCCCCCGGGCCCTCGGGGCTACACGACGGGTCTCGCTGCCGGTGGCGCGCGCGCGCAGGCTGTAAGTGCGAGAGATGGTAACGGGGCGAGACGCCTCTCTCTCTCTCTCTCTCTCTCTCTCTCTCTCTGTCTCTCTCGCCGTCTCTCTCTCGCTGTCTCTCTCTCTCTCTCTTTCTTTCTCTCTCACTAACTCACTCTCACGCTGTCCCGCTCTCAGTCTTGCCTCCCCGAGAGAACGAGAAATTAGTTTGACATCTTCTGTTGCGCTCGCACCGCCAAAGCGGCGGCAACGATGCTTTGCGAAACTGTTTCCTCTTTGGGAGGGACAGAGGCGAAGGGAGCGAGATGCAATGCAGAGGCGAGGAGATTCGGTGGAGATGTAGCAGTAGCAGACTAATTTCTCGCTGGATTGATTACCTGCCGCTGCTATTGCTGCTGCTCCTGTTCCCAATGGCGAGTCACCGCTCTTCCATCTTAGAACCCGATGACGCCGATGGCAGAACGAAGGTAGAGAAAATTTAGAGACCTCATGGCCAAAAGAGGATTTAGAGTAGCTAGATTACTATTGGGAAAGAAATAAGAAGACAGGCAATCCAGAAGGATATGAGCTTGGTTAGTTGAGACACCTAGTGTCGAGATACGGCTGGTCACATTGCTATGCTGAACATTTTTCTGTGAACCTTGTAGAGTTATTTCAGCTAATCATATACTTTTTTCGTTATATTTTGATTTACTAACTAGCAGCAGACAGGCCCGCCGTCCCGTCAAACGGGGCTGCCAGCTCCACTTCGCAACGCTGCTAACTCCTTTCGGGAACTTGACCCCCGTCGGCGTTTGGTCATAGCTGCGGCTGCGACCCGACCTAAACGTCACTATACATTTTTGCCTTAACTTAGCTCCTAGCCAAGCCAAACTTGTGGCCGCGAAGACATATCCGTGATGGGGTACAGTAACTGCATCCCACCATGCAGCTTAGAAAAGCCAGGTCTGCGCCGCGTGTTTCATGTAAGATGGGTCATAACGTTTGCTAATGCACAACAGTTTAAGTTTGAGTTTGTGGTCACCATTTCCCTTAAGACGGATAACTTTTGGAAGTGTATGACATTAACAGTTTCCTCGTGAAAAGAGCTTTCAAACGAGCTACCGTGTGATAGGGTTTAAGGTGTCCACGTGCTCTACCATAACTTAGTTAAAGATTACTGAAATATTCGGGGGCGGCTCATTTCGGCATTGGCCATTTTGTGAGAGGAAGAGAGAAAGAGAAAGGATAGAATCAATTATTTTAACTGAGGAGGTGAGGTGAGGCAGAAAATGACGAATGGCAAACGTTAAAAGCCTCGTGCGTATAGCCGGTGCGAATGTGTGCACGATACAAGTTTGCTACCGCCGTTGGGTTGGCAGCACTGCCCTCACGCTCGACCCCCCCTCCCCCTTTCGCTCTCCGGGGTTTGGCATGGCCTCTCGCTCTGTCCGAACCTGATCTCGTAAATCATACTCTAAAGCGCCCCATGCAGCCAGCCAGCCACCAGTGCTGAGCGGACGGCGCGGCGTCCTGCCCCCTCCCCCTCCTCTCCCCACCGTACCCTTTCACCCCCACCCCACCCCCTCACCCACGCTCTCAAGAGTGACAAAGACAGAGCACGGCCACACGTGACGTTTTAGGGCGCCCGGTCCAAGTGGGCGCCGCGCCCGTGCCGAACTGTATCAGGACATCAGGACGTGAGAGTGTGGCGTGGCGTGGCGGGGCGTGAGGGGCCTCGCTGCCGGAGCCCTTAGGCTGTGGACCCGCTGCCCCCGCTTCCCCCGCTACCCCCGCAGACCCCGATATCTGTTACGCACAACTTTTATGACAGCTTTATTGCAGCATTAAGCATGCCGTGTGCAATCTCATTACCGGGTGATATAAATGAAAATGGCAACCGAGTAGTAGTCATCGTGCGCCCGATTGAATGCTTTAGAATGGGCGAGTCACACCTCTGGAGGATAAAACCTCATTTATTAATTGCATAGTAGCCTAGTTACCTTTCCCTTTTAAAAATATCCACAGGCAAACGTACCTGATATCTCACTCTATGTTTGTTTGATAGTGCCCACGACCCTGTTTGGTCTCTTCCCGGTACCATAAGACCACAGAAGACCACCCCCTCTCTGCCACACAGTTAAAATCTTGGCAATTTTGCAAGGTTTAAACTGGACACGACGCCACAGCTCTTTAGGATCAACTGATGAAATGAGTCTGCGCAAAGGGAGCGTGCGCCAGGAGGCAGGTAGCTTGAGGAGTGACGCACGTCTCCTCTGAACTTCCAAGTCGATGCGAATGGAATGAACGGAACAAGGAAATGTGGCGAGGGGCGGTCGCGTACTCTGTGTCGCGGTACCGACGACGGCCAGTGGACAAGGGCGGGGAGATCCTGTGGCTTCGATCTTGCGGTTTATACCCAGACCTCCTTGGCAGAGAGGCCCCCATCCGTCGGTCCAACACCGCCAAGCGCGCTCCGTGTCTGGCCCGTACCAACGTACCGTGTGTCCGTCAGGAGCCACGACACAACACAACAGTATGCGGGTTTGCCTAGTCGCTCCACCCGCAAGGCGCCATGGCTCATAGGGTATGCAAACCCGCAACACTGTTGTGTCGTAGCCCTGGCACATTATATACAGTGAGCCGTGCTCACTTTAGAAACAGCATGCACACAACTTTATAAAAGACTACATAGTGCAATGATGCTTACTATGTTCCCATTGAGGTTTTGCAACCAAAAGTTCTCGCTATATTTATTACTACAATATTCTTCTTATAAAATAGATTCCATTTTATTTGCAATAACGAGTCATCGCATCCTAGGAGCAATAAATAGTGGGAATCGCAAACAATTGTTATGCGACGCACGACTTAACTGGAAACGCAAGTGTGTGAATGTCGCACACTTGCAGGTGTGTGAATATCCATTCGTACACTTACGGGGGTAAACGTGTGAATTTTGTGTTTGTGTGAAATTATCGCAAAACCCTCTGTCAGTGGAGAAACTTTCTAGAAGTCGGCTAACAGAAGAAACATTTTTGCTCAGATTTTTGCATCTTTCTGTAGATGGAAAGACCCCCTATAGTCCACTGTTGTCAGAAAATTGATGATCTTTCAAACCTCACTTAAATCGAATAAGGCGAAAATAATTTGTATGGGACCGCTC
>NW_026267207.1:453579-454816 GCF_000697945.3 Frankliniella occidentalis | reverse complement strand
CAAAATATGTTTCAATACTTATCCAACAATTTCAAACTGAGCGGTGGTTTGAACGGCTGGTTCGCGCCGTCCGGGCGGCGACTTCCGGGGCTCGCGCATAGGCCGCGCTCTCAGCACTGCGTTGCGACCCCCTGATTCAGTACTACCAGAAAAAAGTTGAGCACTACTAAACAATTCTTACTAACATGAAATAGCATAAAACTTTATTAGTTACTACATACACATGCAAATTTTCTAGTGAAACGTTTAGAGTGTGTGCTTTCACCTCGCGCGGTAGCGATAACTTTCGACATTTGCTAAAAACAAAATATTCCGAATTTGGGAACGCCCCTTATGCAACTTTGAATGGATCATGTGCTTTCATTTCCGATGCTGGTGGGATTGTTTTTTTTCTTCATAATAATTGCACCAACACAGAATTACTAAATTTACGTTTGACACACTGTAAAAAATATTCTGAAATTGCAAGACCCCCTATAGTCCACTGTTGTCAGAAAATTGATGATCTTTCAAACCTCACTTAAATCGAATAAGGCGAAAATAATTTGTATGGGACCGCTCCCACTCGGGAGCCGGGTGCCCGAGTGCCCTACTTTTGGCTCAGGAGAATCCAGGCGGTCGTGGCGATGGCTCCGTTTTTGGCACCTGGACCGGACTGGCCAGCGTGTGGGCGACCGCCTCGAACACGGTTGGAGCGTGGCGAGGGAGCGAGGGCGGGGGCGGCGAAATGCAATCCGAACTGCAATCTGGGCAGTCGCGCGCCCCCATTTCGAAAAGGAGTCCTACATTCGGCCGTAAAGCAGCGGCAGGATGTCACCCACAGGCAGAGTGTTTTATTCTGTGTGTAAGGCTTGTGACTACAGCCGGTGTGCACACTAAATCTAAAAGGACTTTTTGTGTTCCATTTTGTGCATATCCAAACAGGATGCAATTCCAAATCCTGCAAGTGACGAATAGGCCATAAATAGATGCTTATCATCCATACCTTGCTAGATTCAATACAACTTTGCATCCGGTGAAGATGTGCACAAAAACACATCCTCCAATGAAAAAGAAGGCTTTTGAGATTTTAAGTGTTGTCAGAGGTCGCACTTGCACTCGGACGCCCATGAGCGGCGCGAGAGCACGCTTAGAGCCATAGGCGTGGTCAGCGGTCGAAACTTAGACGCCCGTACAAAGCGGCGAGGTGTCGTGAGCGCACGCAAAACCTACAGCCTGCATTGCACTCATGCCCCCC
>NW_026267207.1:449013-451854 GCF_000697945.3 Frankliniella occidentalis | reverse complement strand
GACACCCGCTGTGGTGGAGGCAGCACCCAACATTAGTCTAACCTGCGTGCGGAGTCTGTTGACACTGACACCGTACGCGGGGCGCTCGGCACCCCTCGCCTTGCCCCGCCCGTCAATGGCGCGGTCGGGTAGGGTAAAGCTTTGATGTGGCTGCTGCGGAGGGACGTGACGCGGTTCCGCCCACAAAATTTGCAGCACTACAATACTACCGTGGAAAAAAATCAGCGCAATAATAAGAGATAATTTGCCCTGACTGTTTCAGAAGTGATGGCGCCTGGCGGCGTGCCCGGCGGCGCACGCCTGCTGTGCCTGGGAGCGCTGGTGCTGGTGTGGGCCGTGCCCGTCGACCCGCAGTGGAGGGTATTCCGCGCCGCCTCCAGCGTGCTGGCGCCGAGCTACTCCAGGGTGAGCCGACCGGACCGAAGAACCACGTGGCAGCACTACTGTTTCTTTCTGATCTCAAAGCAATTTCTAAATTTTAAGCCTTTTACTTATTACAGGCAAGCAGGTATTGAACCGGAAATTTGTATGTTCGCAATAAGTGTTGGGCTGAAACTAATTTTAAGACTCTTTGGGGGAGCAGACCTATGAAAATAATTTTAAAAATCGATTCTCCTAGTCTAGTCAACCGCCTTGTCAACTTTAAATTCTTCTACACTATAAATCTAGGGTGTCCAGCAGATGGGCGACTTAAGTTGCATAACCCTGTGCCAGATCCTGTTCGAGTTTACGCTCTTACTCCTTACTATGTTCGTGTAGGACATCACTGTCCCCGTGGGCGAGCTGCGGTACCCCGGCGCCTCCCGCAAGGCCCCGCGCAGCAGCCCTGCCTCCGGCCAGGAGCAGCAGCAGCAGCCTCCGCGCAGCCGGCGGCAGTACAAGAGCTCCAACAGCTACTCCAAGCAGAGCACCTTCTCGCTGCTGCGTCGGCTCATCTCCGAGGTAACGCCCCGCTGGCTAGGCCGGCCGGCAGACGCGCGCGCGCAGCCCGCGGGGGGCTGCCTACCCGCAGGGCGCCCTCCGCGCAGCGCAGCCGAAGCGCGCGCGCGCCAGTACTAGGGATGGAGGACGCGCGAAATATGAACCCTGCCACGCACGCACAGCTTAACAACTGCGATTGTAAATTTATGACAAGAAAATCTCGTGGTATTGTATTGATGACGAGATCAAAAATTCCGTGAATGTTCCGGATGGATAACAAAAGATTGTTGACTTGCTTACTTGCAGTCGCCCAGTTGCCCTACGGGCTGCGGGGATACGCGACAGGCATGCGATTCTTCATGCACAAGACTTACAGAGTTTTAAGTTACATTTAACTTATGCATGACGACGCGTTGTGCAAAACTATATGCACACTAAAAGCTTATGAACATTTTAATTCACAGCTTACTGAGTTCTGCGTACGTGCTCGACTCACGCATTTTTTAATACGCAAGTTTGAACAAGTTTGTTCGTTCGTACGGGCTCATCTCAGGGTCCCCCGGCACGGGCTCATGTCCACAGGCCACATGCGATGGAGTTTACGAGTTAGCACTCACATCTTGCTCAGTGTTTTCTCCCACTTTTCTGTTTCTTTTTCTCTCCGCATTCTCCGCAGACCGCCAACGAGACCCGGACCGCCTTCAATCAGATCGGCGACATCCTGGGGTCACAGTTCTCCGACTCGCAGTCGAGGACCACGACGGCCAGGACTACCACGACGTCCACCACCACCTCGTCGTCGCTGTCCTCCGATGCGGCAAGTGTTCCTCGCGCGGCCCCGCTAGCGCTCCCCCCGGGTCGGGGGCGGTCGCGCCCCGGCCCCGCAGCGGAGACGAGAGCGCTCTGGTGCCCAGCGGCGGCGCGGGCAGAGGCGGGCCGAGAGCGGGGGCGGGCCGGAGGCGGGCGGCGGGGGTGGGCCGCGAGCGGGCCAGGGCCACCGGCTGAAAGCGTCGCCCTCTTCCGTCCCCCTGCCGCCCACCATCACTCATGTTTCTAAGAAGCACCTGCCCCCGCCGGGATCGCCGACCCCGCAGCTGCTCCGGCTGCCGCTGTTTTCTCAGAAGCAGGAGGGAGGGAGTCCAAAGCTGCCCGACCACTGACGTCCATTTGTTTCTGTGACCGCCTGCCGCCTCCGCCCGGGACGAGGTGACGGACCCGAGACAGCACCGTGACGGGACAGGACGGACGCGGTACGTACTACACTACACACCGACACGGACACGGAGTGCGCCAGGGCGGCCATGGCCGCCCAACAAAGTTCCCTCGACCAACCTACGAAGCCTCCCCCACCCCCCTTATCACGTGCAGCCCAGCCCTCGTCGCTTCAATAGTCTAAAAAGCTGCAAAAATTAACAAACAACGAAGGTGCAACACGATCATTAAGGCGCCATAAGAGCTGTCTGCTTGCCTGCCGGATCATGCGAGCACAAGGAGTGAGGTGTGGGCACTGCAAATAACTCTTTGCAACATAACTTACTTGTTTGTGTCTAACAGTTGTTACATTCTCAACTAAGTGATTTGTAGAACCGATCGTACATGCACACGAACGTAATTAAGAGCTTTGCATATTGTTACATAGAGTGAATTTTAGTCATTTCAGTGGGTGCTGGTGAAGGCCTGCCCAAACGGCACTGTACGCTACGACCCAAGCCCAAGTCACACAGCCAAAACCTTATTATTCGTTGGAAAATTCGATGATTGGTCTCGTTCCTGTGACTCTGGGGCTCGAAACGCCTAGAGACAACCAAACACAACCTTGATGACGACGACACCCGCTGTGGTGGAGGCAGCACCCAACATTAGTCTAACCTGCGTGCGGAGTCTGTTGACACTGACACCGTACGCGGGGCGCTCGGCACC
>NW_026267207.1:445009-448874 GCF_000697945.3 Frankliniella occidentalis | reverse complement strand
CCCGCTCCACGCCTCTCAGCCAGGACTCCCCGCGCGCTGCTGTAGGGAGCCTCCCCCTGCGTTGCCTCGCCTCCCCCTTTCCCCAGCTTCCCTGCCCCTCTCATTAGTAGTTGTAAATGCTGGTATAATTGCAGTCCACTTGAGACAGGTTCGCCCCGCTCCGCCCCTGTTAAGGCTAGGCGGGGGGCCAGGCTAGGCTACCCGCCCGCACCCATCCTGACCCCCGCGCTAGCTCTAGCGCTCTGTCGGCTCACTCCTGAAACTGCCGTTACTCGCCCGCGCGTGGGTGGCGCTCAAATCAAACGGTACTTTGTGGCCGACAACTTAGGGCTGCTCCACTCCTTCACCCTTCGCCTCACTCCGGCCTAAGAGAGTGTGAGGGGAGGACGGAGAATGGAGGGAGGGAGGGAGGGAGGGAGAGTGTGTTTGTCAGGAAGACGAAGGGTACCACCCACAGATACTCCCTTTCTCCCCCGCGCTCTGTTGCCGATAATGTAGACCTTCCGGCGGATCGCGTACTCCCGTCCGGGATGAGAAAGTTATAGTGCGGCTTTGGGCTGCTCCCCCGGGGGAGGGGACGGGCGAAGGGTGGAGGGGATTGAAGATTAGCCAAGACTATGCCATGCCAGACTGAGAAAATTAAACTTGCAATGTATGTATGTATGTATGTATGTATGTATGTATGTAAAGAGGGATCTTGCAAGATCAAGTTTGGTAGGCACCTCAATTGTAGGCAACCAACCAAACTCAAAGGCGACCGAAGTTTACCATTGCGCCCTTTGGCCGCGATTGACTCACCCTGTACCCGGGATACGCGCGCTGCAAAGCAGGGGGTGGAGGCCCCCGTCTCCACCGTCTGTCGCCACCGCCAGCGTCATCCTGGGTGTCGTTAAGCTAGCTCTGTGGGCGCTCGCGTTCTGCTGCAGGGATCAACGTCCTCCTCAACGCCGTCCACCACGACGACCACGACGGAGGCTCCGTACCGGATCTCCCGGCAAGAGCTGTTCGGCATCCTGCAGCGGAACTCCATCGGCATCGGGCGCCTCTTCCGGAGGGAGTACGACTCGGCAATGCAGGTCGGTCAGCTGTGCAACAGAACGCACAGAATGCATTAATTCAATGGAAAAATAAGAGTGCGACTCGCCACATTTTGCAAAGAACATAATATCCTTGATCGTGCATCTCGCATGGGAGCACTCTAACTGGGCAAGGACAATTTTGCATCTAGCGAGAATGCGTTCTTAAGAACATCTCAATCGGATGGAAATGTGTCTCTAAACTAGACACACAAAAAAAGTTATCTCTACCTAGGCTTTGGTACCGAATGCTTCATAAAAGACACAGGTGCGAACGGGTTTGCCTAACCACTCTGCCCACAAGGCGCCATAGCTCCTTGGGTAGGCAAACCCGTTCCGACCTGTGTCTTTTATGAAACACCCGGTACATATTGTAACTTTTCAGATACATATTTGCATCCTTTGCCCGATCCTGGACGTGCAATATTTTGAAATGCATGACAGTAGATTGAAGCGTTCGGAGGGGGTATGGATGATTGTCTTAAATCTGCTGTTGCTCTTCCTGAAACCGTCTTGCGCTCCCCGCCGCTCCGCGCGCGCTCGTGCGACTCTCTGTTCCAGGACTCGAAAGTGAACCTGAACCGCTTCAAGCAGGAGTTCCGCATGGCCGTGGCCCCATTCCTGCAGGCGGCCACGACGGAGGCCTCCAGCACCACCGCGGCGTCGAGGCGGCGGCGGTGAGCGCGCTGCGGGCGCGGCCCCGGGCCAGCTCTAGTCACCTCCACGTCCGGGGGCCCCACCTCGGCCGGGCCGAGGAACTTCAACGTGAACAGCTCGGCGCTGTGCGGCGACGGATTCGACAGCGAGGTCGTCGCCGCCAACGCCGCCGCCGCCCGCACGCCTCGCTGCACCGGGAGAATTGCTGTTTTGCCGCTCTGATTGAATCGTCGTCTCATTTTCGGGTGGATTCGGGCAAAATGTATTATGCGGACCGCTCCCCTGCTTGGCCCGAGCAATTTGCTCGATTCTGCTCTGCTGTCGGATTTTACCGAGACCTTTCGGCTGCTCAATCTATCTTCATGATAAAAACGCCCTGTTATGCAGTCGAGACGTCCGTGCCATTTTCTGCTGCGTGCTACACTGGAAAAACTAACGTTACCGAGGTAACGTTTCTTGACGCGACCAAACCAGGTAACGTTTGGTGATGCAACCAGTTTGTGATGACCCTATCCTTTTGCATGGGGTAGGTCGCGTCAGGAAACGTTACCGGTCTTGGTCACATGATGAAACGTTACCATGGTAACATTAGTTTTTCCAGTGTACGAACATAGCTACGTATCGCGTGAGGCGTGATGCCCTAATGTCAAATCAAACTTCTGCGGAGGCTGCACGCCTCGTAGTTACTATCATAATTTTCAGTGTGATAATCATGCATGTAACCGGTAAGTTGTGTGTATAACTATGAAGCAACAGGCGTTCGTGATAGAACTGCTGATTTGTGATGAAAGTAAAAGCTTTGCTCAAAACAACGTAGGTGTTTTTCAAGGTGTAGACGGGGAAGTAGAGGTGCATCTATTAGTTAGCCATGTACAAAAAAGTGTTCTTGCCAGTAGAGTAATTATCTGATAGATGTGTATTTATAAATTGGCCCAAAGGGCTCAGAAAGAGACAGTCCCCTTGGCCAGACCAGAAAGTGATAGTCCAGAAAGTACGTCCGTCATTTGCCGTTGCAAACCTTGAAACCTTCAAGTTCAATCTAAGCAAGCAGGCTCTAGCGCCTGATAGATAGGCAACATCTCGTCTTCAATACATACATGTACTGCGGGGTGGCCTATCCCGAGTCTTGCAGGCGCCGGGCTCCCGAAAATTCGTCTTATGATCTAAAATAATCTCAATCAAGAATCGATCTTGAAAGCAGATGATACAAATTGAAAAACAGACCTCTGGTTTGGGTTCTATTTTTCTCTCATATTAAGCTGTCATTTGCTTATGGCTGCGTGTTACTTGAATCTTGCTCTTCGACGGTCCACAATAACAGTCCACGACGATCTGCCGGGGACAGGTGGCATGGCGGCCCGTGGCCCGCCAAACACGTGCGACATGCTTTGAGTTACACAGAGGGGGAAGGAGGCTTGGGGACTGTCTAAAAAGTTGTTAGAAATATTCTAGGATTCATGCTGCCAACTTGAAATACGTGATCGGCTAATCAATAGAAACGATACCTTGTGATGATCAACACGTGCTACCGTTAAAACTATTTAAATTATTTTATTATGACCGCTTGAGTAATAATAATTTATTTATTATCTGATCTAGTCAGATCTGGGCTCATATAAGAGCCCTCTAGTGTAATTTCCATCCCAACAAGCTCATCATCTTTCAAAATTTATGAAAACAAAACTACTGTAAAGATGAAAGTGCGCAGTCACGATCAAACATAGTGTTATTCGAAATAAATAAGAAAAAAAATTGTGTGTGTCTGATAACATGTGAGTCCTTTTCAAACACTCCTCATTCTCCTCAAAAGTACTCTCTGGGAACATTTTTCAGTACAGTCTCCCTCATTTCTAAAATATTAATCTCGAAACGACACATCGTTCCAAATATAATTCTACTCGATCCAACTTGGAAGAACAGCCCTGTGCGAGTTGTCTGCACAATCTACAGGACTTATCTCCATCTTCATTATGGCGTGGCCCCACTTCCTGAGGCCGGATGAGCGTCTTAATCTTGGCCGCGGAACAGTGGCAGGGACGGGCGGGGCGCGGATGGCTTCATCGGGAGAATGGGGCAAACTAGTCCAGGGCGTGAGAGGGCCGGGGGTAGAGGGAGGACCGGCGGTTTGGGGG
>NW_026267207.1:442327-444239 GCF_000697945.3 Frankliniella occidentalis | reverse complement strand
TAGATTCTAGACATCTTTGCCCATCCCATTCCCACAGCACAGCATGAGTCCTTTGATACAGACACTACACTCTGAAAGGCGCTCACGTCACACACCTACATGCTCAAAGCTGGGGCTGTGCCGAGGGAGTAGTATGGGAAAAGATCTCTAGAATCTATACACCAAAAATTTTCTCAGAAGTATACGCCACGCCAAACGTTGCCCGGGATCCTGTAGCATACGCCTATAAGCATGAGCGTATACATTTGAGACACCCCCAAATTACAATATAGGTGCCCAACCGCACCTATTTTATTTAAAAACACAACAAATAGAAAGTCACATCCAATGTGGACCGCATGACGTTTTTTCGTATTTTATGTAGATGCTATATTTAACAGATAGTTTAACGAACTACTAAAACAATAGAGTTGAATGCGTCAGTAGCTAGTACTGTCGGAGAGTAAGAAAGACGTCATCAACTTTAAATGAATCGCACCGAGAGTCACCAAGACCAGTATCTTACCAAAAACAAATTCGATCGGTTTGATTCGTTTCATGATTTGTAACGGATAAGGTGGGGCGTGCAATGTTACATGAAATTCAAAGTAACTTATAAGGGTTATCTCTACAACCGTTCAAGGTTTCATAAATAAATAAATGTTCTGATATTGATTTTGTTACTTTGCTTAAGTTACAGAATCTTCTTGTTATTGTTGCAAATAACGTAACGTAAAGTTTGGTATTGTAACACAATAAGTGGTCATATATTTGTTCCTGCACTGGTAAAACAAAGGTGTGAAGTCACACCTTTTAAAAGCATTAAAGTTCTAAAGGCGTTGACGTCTTAGTTTTTTCGAAATATTTTCTGCTGAAGTAAACCAGGGCTGTACGACTAATATTTTCGCATCAGCTCAAAATTCCGCTTTGAACGAACCTACTTTTGACATGTGTCTGAAGAACGGTGAAGTAAGTAACTGACCCTCAGGAATCTACTAAATTTCTTTCATTTGTGATTCGAACCATCACATGTAGGCTTGATCAAGGCGGAATTTTGAGCTAAATACTAAAATAAAAGTCCTACAAACTTGGTTTGCTAAATCAGAAAATATTTGGGAGAAACTAATACGATAACGCCCTTTGACTGTAACGCCCCTGGAAATGTGTTAATTCACACCTTTGTTTTACCAGTGTGGGCCCCACCAAACACCGCTGCTGACAGGCCAGGCAAGCAGGTCAGGCCCCTGCCGAGGCCGAACTGAGTTGCTTGCGGAGATAAGTGAAGCGGACAACTTCATTTGGCGGAAGGGCGGGCCTGCTTGTTTCCTAGATTAGGGGAGTAACACATTAAGGAATAGTACGTGCATTTCCTTTCTATATCTTTTCCTAATCCCACGAGAAAAGTAAAGGGCAGCGGTTAACCGACTGCAGAGGAGGGGATCCAAAGGGGCATATATGCGAAAGGAGAGAGGGAGGGGGAGGAGACCGCTCGGAACCGTTCAGCTATTGGTGGTTGTGCGGTGGCAGAAGCCCGAGTGGCTTTGGAGACCACTGGAGGGGGTTGTTTTTTGGTGCGACCGAGCAAGCATCCCCCACCCCCTCCCACACCACCCTACCCCTCTAACGCCACTGCTGCCTCCGCTATTGCCTCAAAAACACGCAGCCTTTTTAAAGTCCCATCACCCCAACTAACGTCACGAAGCCGCCCGCCAAGGCCGGCAGCAGCAGCCCTTATCCACAGAAATGCTAACCAGTTGCTATCCTGGGGGGAACGCAAATCAAGCTGATGGCATTACTTATCCCGGGTCGTGGGCGGGGTGGCGGTGGCGGGTTGTAGCAGTAGTGGCGGTGGAGACGACGGGTCCCGTGTCGGAAGAGACGGCCCGGCCCGGCCGGAAAGGCTTGGTCCACAGCGAGGAGGCGGATGGGGGCG
>NW_026267207.1:439677-440665 GCF_000697945.3 Frankliniella occidentalis | reverse complement strand
CTCTCGCTCCCCGTTCAAGATTACATGCCGGGCAATGGGCACAACGCAACGCTGAGACGGACGACAGTGGCGCAAAGAAACCCAACTGTTGTGTGTGTATGTGTATGAATGCGTGTCTGTGTGCGTGAGGGGCAGGTCGTGTACAGACAGGCGACACATCATCGACAGGTAATTAGGTAAGCACTACTGAACCAAAGTAGGCTACGAGCAATACAGTTTTAGAAAACGTTGGTTTTACAAGTAATGCCGTGTTATTTCTGGCAGTGCTCAGAATAAACGTTAGTTGCAGTATGCTGCACATAGAGGTGTGTTTAAAGTATAACCTCCAGTCAGCATCCGCATGGGATTGTCCCTCCAGGGCGCCGTGGAGGTAGGCCGCCCAACGTGCGCTGCGCGCTGCGGGTCGGCCGCGCGGCCCGGCGCGCTCCACTCCAGCGGCGGCGGCCGAGGGGGCCTTCCCACCCAGCCATAATTTATCCTTTCCATTTTCACTTCCTTTTCTTGCCCCGTTTGCTTCTCGGCGCTTCCGTCCTCTCTTGCTCCCCCCTCTCCTTCTGCGCCCCACCCCCCTCTCTACTGATTCTCGTTTCAATTAACGTCCAGCAACAGAGCCTTGGTCACCCTACTCCCCCGGCTACCCTATATATACCCTGGCAGCAGCAGCCCTCGGTGAGGAGGCCGCAACGCTTGCGGTCATGTGTACATGATCGGAACCTCACCAAGTCGACGAAACATTTTGCCACTTTTGAACACTTTATTACGGTTAGCTAGCACGTTGAGTCCCCCATGACCAGACCACACGTGTGGCCACAATAGCATGTAAAAAGGGGACCCCCCTGGGACTCAACGTGGTAGCGAACACCTTCGTTACTTATGCAAAAGAGTTTTTAGGTATGATCTTGCTAAATATATGTACAAGTACACGTATTGTCTTTTCTTGAGAGATAAAATATTTTTAATCGTATAGCTTATTTGTGAGTCGCGTCGC
>NW_026267207.1:434443-435154 GCF_000697945.3 Frankliniella occidentalis | reverse complement strand
GCCCGGGGCCCGGCCAGCACAAGCAAAGTCATCATTTTTATTTTTCGCGTTTTTGTTTTGGCTTTGTTGATGTGAAGTGCTGCTTTCCTCAGCTTATTTTAGAGTGGGGGCAAACTCCTCAGTCTCAGAGCTATAGACCGACGGCGACGACCTCATGGCCGACGTTCCTCTTTTCGGCCGGACCTTCCCCAAAGTCGGACCCTCCGGAAAGGGGGTGGCCATTCCGACGAGGCCCGCCTGCTGTTCAGCCCACGTCCTCCTGACGTCCCTCCAAGGACGCTGGCGCGGCCGCTCAGTACGCTGCGCCCGGCACGGCCCGGCAGCGGCACGGCGGTGTGCGCTGCGGTGGCGTCCTCCCGCCCGCACCGCGCAGCCCCGCGCCGTCCGCGGGAGAGACTGCCGGGCCAATCTGCTTAATTCGCTATTTACAGAGCAAACATCCCCTGCCCGCCTCGCCCCGCCCCCACTCCACGGGCCCCTGCCGCTCCGCTCTGCAGACCCAGAATATCAGATGGCGCGCCGGGACCCGAGCTGGCTGGGCCCTGCGCCCTCGCGCTGGCTGGCTGTTGCGGAGCTGAATAAGTTCTGTCCCAGTGGTGTCCCCGAGCTGTCCGGCCAGCGTCCCACTGCAGCTCCGTGTGGCGGTCCTGCTGACCTTCCAGAGATTGACATCCTAGCCGTCCTGTCCTGCACGTCCACACACCGGTGCGG
>NW_026267207.1:428056-428793 GCF_000697945.3 Frankliniella occidentalis | reverse complement strand
TATATCAAAAATTTTTAGCAGATTGTCGTAACCCTCTTAACCAAAACAGATAGTCCTCAATTGTCACCAAATTTGGTTTGCAGCTTCCCTTAAGGTCCCTTAACATTCTCTGATTTTTAAAGAAAGATAATATTCAAATTTTGGACAAATGTTTTTCTACAGTATTTAACAAAAAAAAAAGCAAAAGAATATTTTCTTTCTTCAAAATTAGAGAATGTTAAGAGATCTTAGGGGAGGTTGCAAACCAAGTTTGGTGACAGTTAAACACTATCTATTCTTGTTATGAGAGTTACGATATTCTGCTCAAATGTTTTGATATATTTGATCGAAGGGTAGGAAACAAAAATCCAATCTTTAGCTCATATGGTTGGTTTTGAATCAGTTTTCAAATCTCTTTCCAATGGTGTAGTCAGTTTTGTTTTCATTGCAAAGATTCATAGAGTGTTACCTATACCCCCTCTCAAATATGCAGTTTTTGCCTCAAAATTTTAGGTATTTATATCTCGTAAACCGTTTGAGACACAGAGCAAAGATTAAGAGTGGGATCATACTTCATGACTACCCTTTATTTTCGAGTCAAAAACCAAACTCGGTTACCAGATTCGAAACTTTTAGTGGATTAGGGAAAGAACTAATCTCATACACTCGGTCAGACTTGTCCACAGCATCGCTTCCAGCTCCCCAGATAGTTCTCTTTCTTCATTTACTAGTGATATTTTGACTTTGTGAAGTTATTT
>NW_026267207.1:417066-427503 GCF_000697945.3 Frankliniella occidentalis | reverse complement strand
GGACGGGCAGGGTAGGGAAGGGGAGGCGCGGGCCGAGGGCGAGGGCATGATGGGCATGTAAGGGCGAGGGCGGAGGGTCACTGTGTAGATGGTGGGAAGACGTGAGATAGTTGCCACAGTAAGAGTGTTGCAAGGAGAAAAATAAGAAAGAAAAGAAAGCAGACGATAAGCTTGAAACGGATGAAGCTCGGTTGTTGCCAAGTTTGAAATGCCCGTCCCTTTATGAAAGTGTCCTCTTTCTGACGGGACTGCGAACATGGCCACAATCAGCTGCTGTCCGCATTATAATTGGGGTATTTTTGAATAAGGAGGACAGGAGGAATGCCATTTCCCTCTGGAGCGGAGGCTCACGTGAGTCGCCGTGAAAGCTTAGAGGTCTTTTGAGACCTGAGCATTTATGACCATGACCATCACGAAGCCCCGACCAATCCGATCAGAGAGGGCCAGAAAATGCGGTACCTCAGTTACAGTGTAACTTTTTCTATTGGACAATGATGCACTTGATTTTTATGCATGCTCACTGATGGAAATTTATCGGTGGGTGACGTTTGTTTCTTGCCGGTAAACTTCATTCTTTTTTAAACTCGACGTTTCAGTGGGTACGTATGTATGCGTGCTTGTTAGGAGACCTTTATCATGCACTGAAACCTGCTACTGATAGTGTCCGCACGTTCAGTCCCCCATTTTCTTTTGTGGATGTTCCGCATCTTTGCGCCCTCGCCTGTGCACCGCGTGTCCCAGCCAGCACACGGGCGGCGGGGCGGGCCACTCCATAAATAGCCAGTGTGCATATTGCTTGGCCCGCCCCGCGCGCGCCCGCCTGCCAACGTTACGGCGCGAGATAACGGCACGGTCGCAGGTGCGATTCAACTCCAACTCCAGTTATGTTGGCAGTATCGGCCCTGTTTTCTTCCCTTGCAGATGAGCGCGCGGCGCCCTGGAATAGTGTTGTCGCCTCGCACGCGGCCCGGGCGGGGCGAGGCGGAGCGTAGCGGAGCGTGGCCGTAGCGCTCCATTGAAAACGGAGGTTCAGTGGGACTGGGTCGCCTCGCCCGCCCCGCCCGCCAGCTGTACGCGGCCCGGGCCTGGCCCCTCCCAGCTGCGGCGCGGGGGCGGGGGAGACGGGCGCCTCGGGGCTCGGAGGCGGCGCGCGGCGCGGGGCCGTTTGAACACGCGGCCTCCTGCAAGTCGGCAGCGGCGGTGGTGCCGGCGTGTTGGGGACCGCCAAAATTTAAATAGAGAAGTAATGAAGGACTAGTCCGTGACGGGTCCCTTCTTGCCGCCCGGCATTCGTGCACCACTGGCCTCGCCCCCTCTTCCTCTTTCTACTCGTTTTTGCCGTGTTGCCTCGGTGAATACCCCTCGCGACAGAGGAGCGCCTGCACCGCTCGGCTGCTGGCTGCTCGCGGGCGGGGGTATCTTCAAGGCCCCGCCCCGCCCCGCCCCGCCCCGCGGCCCCGCGCTGTAGCCACAGTGGCGCGGCGGGGCGCGGCGCTCCCCGCAGGACCTCTCCGCGGAAATTGGATTAAGCCTCAGGGCGAGCTCGGCCCTGACGAAACGTCCCGTCTCGGTCCGTTCCGTTCCGTCACCCGCCGTCTCCCCTCCCTCCTCGTGCCCCGTTCCTCGCCGCACTGTCCTCCATCTTCTTCTATTTTCTACGCCCGCCCTAAGTACATTAGGTATGGGAAGACAAGAGGGCGGGGCGGGGGACGGTCCCACCATGGCGTGGGCTTCAGCGAGGACAAGTCACCTTTACTGTGCTGAAAAAAGGCAACAAATTGCACTGTTAAATTAGAAAGAAATGTTTGCAGCGAGAGAGGGCTTTGTCGTGTATGCATTGAATCTTTACCCTTTACATTGGTTGTGTCGCATGTGGCTGGGATGCATCCCCCTCGTTCTCTCTCTGGCCTGCACCCAGAGGGAGAGCTCTAGCAACGATCGTAGATTACCTGAAGCATCACATTATGGCTGTCCCTGAAGTAATCATCTGATGATTGCTACAGCTTTCTATCTTTCTGGGTGTGACAGCGGTGGCCCATGACTGTGACGTGCGACAATAAGGACGAAGGGACGAATCTGCAGTCGGCAGTGACGATAGAAAGGCCCAGGCCCGCCCGTCCGGTCTGCATGCATGCGGCGTAGCATTAGCACCTATAGAAGAATGTGTAGTCCGATCCCATAGCCGCCCCAGCCACCCACTTCTAGAGCCGTCTAATAGTGCACTAATAAATAAAGTGTGCAACTACCATGCACATGGTAGTATTCTCGTAGGTGTTGGACGGGAATTTTGAATACTTAAAAGTGTTCACCAAACATTTAAAAGTGTGCAACGTAGTGTTGAGCACTTGCATGTGAACGCCAGTTGCACACTTTATTTATCAGTGTGTTTTTTGCCGGTGGGCAATGGTTCCTTTTTTTTAAAGTTTCCAACTGAAAATACGTGAGTTGTTTTGGTTTTCGCGCCTCCCCCCTTCTGGCTGCTGTGTACAGTCCTAACGGCACTGTCACCCCCGCCGTGTAGTGCCGGTGATAAGGCGCTGAAATGGTGAAAATGTGTTTACTCTTTGGGACGCTGCCACATTAATATTCGTTGTGCGCTGTTACCCTAGCCCCCTCCCCCCACCGCCGCCTAACTTCAGCCCCGGCTGCGGCGGTGCGCACCTGCCACGGCAAACAACTGGGGAGGTACATGGGGTTCAAATAACTGTTTGATCTCGCGCGACGGTTGTTGGAAGAAAGTAATCCCCTCGGAGTGACGGGATGAGAGGCCTTCAACAGGCTCGCGGAGTAGGGAGGAGGGGGAATAAGCGCAGCGAGACAGTCAACTGGAGAGGAGGAGGAGGAGGAGGAGGGTGTGGATTGCATTTTGAATATTCATCGAAACATTACTAATTCAATCAGCCGATGCAGCTTTGGTGGCGGCGAAGGAGCGAAACTTTCCGCTCGTTCCGCCGCTCGTGTTTTTCCTCGTGTGGTGTGGAACTCGATGGAATTCGGTTGTGCTCCCGGGCGGCGGGCGAGTTTTCTTTGCCCGCTCGAAACACTTCGCGCGCGAGAATTTTCACCCCTTCCCCCCATTTCCCACTTTCGTTCGTTTTCTCTTCGCTTTTCGCCTATAGTTTTGTGTAAATGGCGCGCTCCCCGCTGCTTCGCGCCTTCGCCGAGCGCCCAGCAGCGGCGCCGTGTACGTGTTTGTGTGCGTTTCTAATTTAGTTAATAATTAATTAGAGCGCACAGCGCCACGGCATCGGCGCTGCATTTTTGCCCCGCCATTTACGCGGCGCCGCGCTGCGCCCTGTACCCTGTACTGGGCGGCCCGGCGGGGCGCGGCGCGTGGCCGGGCCGGGGCCGGGCCAGGGCCCCGATTAGGGTATGGCCTTAATGGGGAGGCGAGGAAATATCGCCTTCCGCGGCTTTTAATGGCGAGCGCCGCGGCTTGTTTAGCCTGCTGCTCGCGCCTCGTCGGACACAAAGTGTGCGGCGGCCGAGGCGGCGGCCAAACGTGTGAACTTGGTCGCTTTGCGCACTTGTTCTCTGCGAGGGAAACCGTGTGTGCGCTGAGGTCACGTGGGCGTACCAGCAGGAGCCGGGTGTGAATTTGGGAAGGGTGGGAGGTTCCTCAACCATTTTACAGTGATTTAAAAGTGTTAAAAAAGACGCATCTCGGGTAAAGTCTGTATTATGTTGCATATTATGTTGCATAACTTCAAATAACGTTTTTCCCTTGTAATGTTGAAGTGGTTTTAGGTTGCGAAGAGACTTGAATAGGAGACGCCTATGACGCATCCGCATGTCTACAAGCATGATTCAACAGTTGTCAGTGCCAACTCAGTGGAGGAAATGAATTTATGGAAATAATTCAAGTACCTCTTTTTCAATAAACCAGAATGCCCTGTGGAGGCTTGTTTGAAAGAGAATTTTAGGACGAAAAAGATAGTGTTCTGAGCTCACAAAAATTGTATTTGCGTTTTATATCAGTGTATTTTTACACAGTGTATCGCTTTTGTATACAGATGCGTAAGCTACTTAATTCCTTGAAAACGCTGAGCACCCTCGATAGACGTGCGAAGTCGAACCCCTCCCTCCCTCTCGTACGCATCATTCTCCAACCAGTGCCTATAGATACCAACCACCCTCCTCTGCTTGTTGATCGCTATGCGAAATACCCAACCACCGGAAGCGACTCGTCCCTCTAAAGCGTTTTGTAATTGTCATTGCTGCTGTGTGGGCGCTTGGTGTCATTAGACAGGAATGCCGCAGAGAGCTTGTGTGTGCAGTTGAATATTTTTTCTTGTGTTGACGCCACCGCTGTTGCCGCTGGCGTTGTTGTTTTGCTGCGCGAAGTGATCCTGACACAATATTGTGCTTTGTGCGATGCACGCGCGGGGTGTGTCGGAGGGTGTGCGGGCGGCTGCAGCCCTTCGGCGAGGGGTGGGCGCCGGGCGTGGCGTGGCGCGGCGCGGCGCGGCGCTTATGTTTCGACGGATAATGCACCGCCCTCGGCGGCTCTTAATAGAGCCCCAGATGAAGTGGTAAAGACGGCGGCCGCACCCTATTTTTTCCCTTTTTCTTTTCTCCCCACCACCCCCAGGCTTTCCTGCCATTCTCCTTCCTTCCTTCGTCTTCTTTCTCCCCATCCTGTCCTCTCTTCTCCCTGTTAAAGCGGAAGAAAGGACTTCCCGACACAATTCCGCCCCCCGCACTGCGTCGCACACACAAAAAAAAAATCCACTCACGCTCAAAGAAATAAAGATGTCTTGTGTTCTACTAACCAACTACAGCTTGGGTGCGCGGGGTGGGCGCGGGAGCGGGAGCAGGAGATTCCTCACTCGTGCCGCCCGACGGCTCCGCCCGGCTCCGCCCCGCCGTACACCGAGTCGAAGGCCCGGGAAGATAATCTGGATAACTAGGGCGAAGGACTCTGCAAGGAGACGGAACCGGATCCCGCGGGCGCATAGCGGGCGCGGCGGGCGCACACAGCAGCCAACTTATCATCGTCTGTTCGAGTCGGAATGAAAGGGGAGAGATTGCACACCGGAGTGTTGACACGGACCCGAGCCGGCCGGGCCCGGGGGTGGGGGTGGGGGTGGGCATGCAGTAAATTACTCGGGGGTTCCAAAGGGATGGGGGCACCGCCGTTATTCTGCTGTTATGACCAATTCGGTGGCGGCGGTGGCCGCGGGAATAAAGCCCTTTTAATCGTGTGATTGCTGTGTAACGGTTCGATATACTCTGCCTGCAGAGGCAGGAATAGGATAGTTGGCAATTTTGAATGAGTGGTATGCGAAATAGTTCTCACTGTAAATGCTTTGAGTCGTATATCCCGCTCTCAGGAGGACGAGATTGGTCACCCGAATAATATCGCTCTCCTGAGAGGATGATTGTTTTGGTAAATCTATTTTAGTCATAACTTAGTCCTCATCTAACAGTGAGATTCCTCACTTCCTTTGGGCGAGGTCATAGAAATCTCACTCACTTAGAGTGATAATTCTGTGCATATGACTTAAATAGAGCGAGCCTTAAATGTCTCGCTTTGATTGGGTGAGGAAATAATGTATGACTCATTCTGAGCACAAAACCGCCCCACTCAAGGGTTTGCAGTGCTCCTCACCTCCTCTTCTGAGAGGGCGAGAGAGCGGTTTGCTGCTCCTTCCGGTATGCCGCCCGTGCCTCTAGATAAGAGGTCGGCTATATGATTTGGGCGCGGCGCGTGGGAGGATCAACAAGGAGGGGGGAATGGGAAATCCTCCCGGGCGGATGGAAGGTGCAGTGTAACCCCTGCGTGCGCCGGCGTGCGCCACCCTGCGGCCCCGCCCGCCCCAGGATTGGAATATCAAACACATTTGTTGGAGTAAGATAGTGTGTCTCGTGTGGAGCTCCCCACCCCCTCCCTCCCCCTCGCGCGACTCGCCCTGCTGCGCGTGACAGGGGATGTTAGCATTGCGTCCACGCGGGGCGCAGTGAGGGAGGAGACAGAGAGAGACGGAGGGTGGGGCGGACGGGCAGGTCGACGTGGTTCGACTGTCACCGCGCGATCACCTCTCTATTAAGCTTATCCCCCCGGAGGGGCCGGGCCGGGCAGGGCGAGCGGGAGGGTGGCGAAAAATATGCAGAAAATATGACGGGTGCTCATGCAGTGGTGGGGGCTGTGGCGTGGATTTGGATGAGGGAGGGAAGAAAAGAGGCGAAAAAAAAGTAAAAATATTTCGGTGGCGTGCGACAGCGCTGACTTTTTTGTCCGCTTTTTAAAATATCGCAGAAACACCCCACACACACATTTGCTCTGAAAGTGAAGAACTGTTCTACAGTTGCAAGTGGCAAACACTGTGTACTGCAGTCAAAAGTGGCGAACCAAAGCTGTTTTGAATGCATTACTTACCACTAGTTCTACAATTCTTCGTGATGAACGTTTTCGTGCTGAAACTGAGAACGTTTTTGTTCGCACTTTGCTTGCAACTGCAAGGATTTTTTTGCCGGGGACCCTGGTTCCCCATAGATTTGTCTCTACTTTACGGTTTGTACTATGAAGCTGTAAATAACTCGTGACGACGATGACCTCTTGGTTCCCTCGGGCGCTCCGCCGTTGTTTGCGGGAAGCTCGACCGGAACCGTCAGAGGGAGGTCCGGCCGTGGGGCCGTGGCGTGGCGCGCCGGCCCGCCCGGCGGGTCGAGGCAAATGTCGCACGGGGCCCTGTCCAACGCTGCTGCCCTCTGGCGGACACCGCCGCCGCTGCGACAAACTCCTATTAAATATTCATTCAGACGTCGTGTGGGCCATTAGGACATTCTCTGTCCTCTTCCAACCAACACCACTAAACCCTAAAACTCCGCCCTCGCGCTCCCCCGCCGCCACCCTTCCCCGGCGCCCCACGCACCCTCCTCGCTTCTTGCGCCTTTTCTCATGTTCCACAATAATTTTTTTTCTGCCCCCAATCTCCCTAGCCGCTGCTGCCCTTGCGCATGCCTTCGTCCCCTCCCCTCTCCACCTACTCCAACCCCCGTCCCCAGCCCGGTCCTCTCCAGTGAGATTATTTCTGGCCCATGTGTTTCATAGTGCGCGGCATTGGCTTCCCTGCCTCTGCCCTTTTTTGGCAGCAGGAAGGGTGACAAGTAATGGGTTCGGCTGCAATAAAAAATAGAAAGACAGCGGGCAGAAAATTAACAAAAATGATACTTTCGAGCAGCGAAATGTGTACACGAAGTTTGCCTAAGGGTACGTATTGGGATATTTGTGTTCCTTAGAGTTCCTAGAAGCGATGAGTTACCATTTTGTAGGTGGTTTTTCACTATGGGCCGGGTGGAGCAGTATGGGCTGACGATAGTCGAGTAGAAGTTGGAGGATTAGCGGGGGCGTTGGCGTGTGGTGCTGAGGAAATCTATGCAAAACGCGTAGTTATTGTTGTGCTGCTGCCTCCCCCACCTCTCGATGCCCCGTTGGCGTTCAAATCAATTTCCGAGGGCCTGCCTGTATATGTGGCAGTTGATTTTCTCGTCGGGCCTCACTCTCGTGTGTGAATGGCATTCAAGTTGTCAGCAGCACGTCGGGCTCTCGGGACTGAACTGCCCCCCGCGCCGCCTCCCCTCGGCCGGTGCCCTCGAGCGCTGCGCTGCGCTCTGGCGCGCGGCTGCGGCGCTCCGTTGAAGCGCAGAAACGTGCTTCAAACGTGCAGATGAGCTCCGGCTGCAGCCGGCGTCTAGACCGAGCGAAATTAGGCCGACGGGGCAAGCTAATGGCAGAGCCCTGCCTGCAGTGAACGATCGTTGACACTTGTGAGTGAGGTGGGGTAGGTAGCGGTAGACAGGACAGACTGTCTCGAGCTGGGATAATAGCGGTCTGCCGGACGTGCGTGTCTCTTTCGCACACGCACACTCTGTCACCCATCAAACGAGAAGCACCTACACTGTAATTTGGGGTGTCTTAAATGCATACGCCAAATGTTGCTCGGGATCCTGTAGCATGCGCCTTTTGGCGTATACATTTGAGACACCCCCAAATTACAGTGTACCCACTGCTCGTCTCGGCTCTACAAGCCTACTTTTGGTAGACCTCCTTCGAAGGACCTAACTTTAAAATGCACTAAAGGCTGCATTTACAAAGGCACTCCCGAAAAAATATGTGTTCTCAATTCAAGTATCGTACTTAAAATTTAAAGCCGCATTTCTTATTTTAAAGAACAAATAGGACAAAACAAGAAATGGGGCTCAAAATTTGAAGTACGTGGATACTTTGAATTGAGAACACATTTTTGTGGGTGCACTAAATTTTGGCACCACTTGGGCTCTCTAGTGCTGTTGTAGAGGAACTATAAACTGCATATTTATTTAGCAACCCTGGAATGGGGCTCAAAATTTTAAGTACGTGATACTTTGAATTGAGAACACATTTTTGTGGGTGCACTAAATTTTGGCACCACTTGGGCTCTCTAGTGCTGTTGTAGAGGAACTATAAACTGCATATTTCTTTAGCAACCCTGGAATGGCACGACTTAGCACTTTGTTCTTACAGTGCAGCGGCTGGTTTTCTAACCGTTGTTTCGAGCTCTAAGAAGACGTCCGCATTTCTCGTAATCCCCAATCTTTGCTGCTTGGCACGGTTCTTATTGATTGGTTGTTGTTATTGACTGACTATACCCCAGCAGGTCGGAGAGCAGCCCCGTCCCTCGTGGTCCTGATCCGCCTCACGCGTCCGTACAATCACACGAGCCGGCACGCGTGTTATAGGGCCCCAGTCCAGTTTGCGTGCGCGGATCACAGAGGCGCGGGTCTTTTTCCACCCTCGCACCCTCCTCGCTGGTTTATTCTTTTCATTTACTCGAGCCGCCCGTGCGGGTCTTTCCCTCTACCCCGCGCTCCCCCCTCCCCCTGTGACCACACCGAGGACCTATACGAACGGGTCCCTGCCCACCCCCGCTCCGTAGGGATGGCTTGATGAAAGTCAACCCTTTGAGCCCCCGCGCCCCCCGCGGCTCGGTCTGCATCTGTAATTACTGCTAAGAACGCGGAGCGGGTCAGCCTCCACTCCATTGCAGGGGTATGGGGCAGAGAAAGGGGAATGCCGGGAACGCCGGCGCGGGCTGGAGGCGGCTGGAGGCGGCTGGAGGGGCGCGCGCGTGCGGCTCCAAATTTGTTTGGTAAAGCCTTTCTTCCGCGCCCTCTCCCGCTGGGCGTGTGGGGAGAGAATGGTGCGCGCGGGGCATTGCTACGGTGGAGTGAGAGAGAGAGAGGGGGGAGGGAGAGAGAGACGCCTGAATCAAAAGGGTCGCACAGTCGTCACAGGCGGGGCGCGGCCGTTGCACCGCTTGTAGGTTGTTTCGTCTGCTTTTATGGCCGCTGTACAGCTACCCGGCCTGTCGCGCTCTCGGCCGGGGGGGTGGAGGAAGGGGAAGGCAGAGAGAGGGAGGGAACGAGAGCGAACTTGTCGGACGGTCACAGAGAAAGATAGGGAGAAAGAGAGAGGGAGGGACATTTTTGCTGTTGTTTTTGTTGTTGGTACAATTGCTGTCGCCACCTTTCGGTGTCGTCAGATTTACGGGTTGAAGGCGGCCGTGCTGTGATATAATACGAGGGCGTCGTCTGCTGCCGTGCCGTGCGTGAGAAAGAGAGAGAGAGAGAGAGAGAGAGCGCGAGCGAGCGGGAGAGCGGGTTGGGCGATGTTTTTGTGCGGTAGACTTCCAGACGTTATACCAGCAGAACGGCTTGGGTGGCCGAGGGAACCTCATTTGAAGAAGGTGTAGGATGAGTTATGATGAGGTCATCCCAGCTCTTTAAAAAAAACGAGGAGGAATGAAATAATCCCGGTGCGTGTGTGTTGCATCCTGACCTCGCGGATCATGTGGCTGGGGCCGCGTGCGTGTTCCGCCCTAATGTGGAAATCGGAGCCCTTATTGTTTTGCGGGATGTTTTTTTGTTTCGCTTTTGCTGCCGTCGTTCCGCTCCGTGCCTCTTTCACGTACACGTTCCCCCTCTCTTTCTCTCTTTGGCCTTTCCTCCGAATCATTTTTCTCTCTATTCCTCTTTGGGAATTACATGCGAAACAAAATATCTTCCACCAGGCCGTCGCTCATGAGGGTGGCCGTAGTGTCGTCACCGACACTCGCCCTCCTTCCCTCCCGGCCCTGTTTTTGTTGTGTTGCCTATTGCTCCAGGGGATGACCCTCCCCTAACCTCAACGTCAGCCCCCCCCCTTCCCCTCCCCTCCCACTCATCCGTCGCGTCGGGGAAGAAGAGAACAGAGGGCGATATAAACGACTCGCAACAAGTATGTTAATTCTTTTGGAGAGGACGAATAGTGCCTCCAGGATTAGCATGACAATGGGGGGCGCCCTATGCACCCCGCGGCATAATCGTGTGGGGGCGCACTCACTGCAAAGGAGAGCGAGCGAGAGAGAGAGGGAGAGAGAGAGAGAGAGAGAGAGAGAGAGAGAGAGAGAGAGAGGA